>NW_024396670.1:444557-515684 GCF_004115215.2 Ornithorhynchus anatinus | reverse complement strand
GGGATAGAGCAGTGGGTTTGGGAGCGGCGGGTAAATAGTAGGGGTAGTGGGCGTCGGAGAGGTCTGGAGTGTCAGAGGTGGGGAAGGGGAAGAAGAAGAGGAAGACGCTTTCATTGAGTGGGTTTCAGATTCAATAACAAATCTCCCTCCTCCTCCACCGAACCCGCTGTCGAGGATTTGGGAGATGTAGGCTCAGTGGAAAGAGCACGGGCTTTGGAGTCAGAGGTCATGAGTTCAAATCCCAGCTCGGCCACTTGGCAGCTGTATGACTTTGGGCAAGTCACTTAACTTCTCAGTGCCTCAGTTACCTCATCTGTAAAATGGGGATTAAGACCGTGAGCCCCATGTGGGACAACCTGATTCCCCTGTGTCTACCCCAGCGCTTAGAAGAGTGCTCGGCACATAGTAAGCGCTTAACAAATACCAACATTATTACAAATATGGCACCCCTTGCCCTCCGGACTCAGATTTAGTGCCATGAAAGCCTGGACATAGGGAACCGCTGACCACCTTCCCAAGTGGCTACAGAACAGGCCCAACTGGAGGACCGTGTTATAATTTAGAGACCCGTGCTCTGGCTAGATTTCTTGATCCTCGAGTTTGTATTGGGGCCACTCGGTTGTGCAAAGAAAGATGAAGTCATCAGTCCTCAAGGACGGAAGGTCAAATTTATCCTTATTCTTAGGGATCCAGTAAACAACCGAGTGGGCAGTCAGGGGAAATAGAAGGGCTCTGCCCCAAGGTGTCTTCCCTGAGCTGTAAATCCACCATTGTCTCTCAAAGGCACACGGGCCCCGCCCGCAAATTCGCAGTCCCCGACTGTCGCAGTCCTCAACTGCAAACGCCTGTCTCCAGTCCTCGGCGGCGTCCTGCCGTTCGTCCTTTCGGACAACACCCAGTCAAAGGGCAACACCGCCTCCGCGGCTTTCCGAGCGGGTCTGAACTGACCACCTCCGCAGCCTCAGGTAAGCGACTCAATGGGGCCCCTCAGGCCCCACGTTGGGCGCCAAGAATGTTGGCGATCCGCTACCGACTAGTACGGTTCAGAACCTTGGTGAGTAAAGAATTACTCCGAGGGGATAAACAAGGTCCAAACAAATTTATTTCACTCCCAACTCCCAGCCCCCTGTCCCAATTTTAACGCCAGGAATTTAAAAGTGGCGGGCGATCCCTCGAGGGAAGGGAAGCGTGCCAAGTCCTGTGTTCTTCTCCTTTCCTACTTTGTTGACATGCCCGTAGGCACTGTGTCGCTTCCTGATTGGCCTGAGTGTTTATGGAGACTCCAGGTCAGCTCGCCTTTTAATGACGAAGCATTATTCGCTGTTAGGTGCTGGGGGCTTGGGACTCGAAGTTCCCTCTAATGTCCTCTCAAGTAGTCAGTATACCTGCCTTGGACTGCTCACCCACTGTTTTGGGGCCGTCCTTCTGTATTCGCCCATGGTCACCCTTCCTCAGCCGGAGCTGGAGCGGCTCATCATCCAGTCCAACGGGCTGGTTACCACAACCCCGACCACCACCCAGTTCCACTACCCCAAAGTGACGGCCACGGAGGAGCAGGAGTTTGCCGAAGGTTTCGTCAAGGCCCTGGAGGACTTCCATAAACAGAACCAGCTACGTGGAGGGCCTGGGTCGGCCGGAGCCGGGGGGCTGTGCCCAGCCGGGGGGGAGAGGGGCCGGCGTCGACCTCACCCCACCCCCGGGGTCCCCGGCCGCCGCCGCTTCTCTCACGCAACAAGAGCCGCCGGTCTACGCCAACCTCAGCAGCTACACAGGAAACGCAACCGGCGCGCTGGGCAGCACCACGGTGAATTACTCGACCGACACGGTGCCCTACCCGCCCCCGCCCAGCCTGGGCCAGCCCCAACCTCACCCCCGGCTCCAGGAGCTCAGGGACGAGCCCCAGATCGTACCCGACGCGCCCAGCTTCGGCGAGAGTGCCCCGCTCTCCCCCATCGACATGGACACACAGGAGCGCATCAAGGCCGAGCGCCAGAGGCTGCGGAACCGCATCGCTGCCTCCAAATGCCGCAAAAGGAAGCTGGAGCGGATCTCGCGGCTGGAGGGAAAGGTCAAGAGCCTCAAGAGCCAGAGCACGGAGGGGGCATCCACCGCCAGCCTTCTCCGGGAGCAGGTGGCGCAGCTCAAACAGAAGGTGCTCAGCCATGTCAACAGCGGCTCTGCCAGCTGCTGCCCCAGCACCAGGTACCCGCTTACTGAGGGGCCCGGGAGAAGTTTTCCGAGGGAGGCACGAACGCGGAGCACGCCCAGGTTGGCATCCGCCTACAGACTGAGGCCCCGCTGATCCGCCATCTTCTGCCAGCACCTCTCGTTTTGGTTTGGTTTTGGTTTTACCCCCTTTCCCTTGGAGGTTTAGAAAGTTGGAGACGGCTGATTTTTTCCGTGAAATAAATCAATACATGTTTTTCGGGCAGCCGGCGGGTACCAAGAACAGCGCAGAAATCCCTCCTACCCTCTCTCATCTAGGAGGCCTCGAGTTTGGGAATTATACCCCAGGGGTTATTTAGGGGCCAAGCATGAAGAAAGATATGGATATGGGATGAAGAATAAGGCGAGGAATATGGGCTAGGCAAGCGAGGAAGGAAAAGGATGGAAGGATGGAAGGAAGGAGAAGAGAATTGAGAGAATGAGCAAAGGGCTCGCAGTCAAGGAGGGGCAAGGGGCAAGTGATTGCCAAAATCGATAATACACTTTTTTGTTCACCCGCACAGCCCATTTTTGAACTATTCACAATAGGTGATCCCAATGTTTTTGTTTCTACTCCCTCAAAGATAGGTGTATTGTTCCCTTGTAACAGTCCAACTTCAAGGACTTTTGCAGGTGAAACGTGACAATTTTAAGGTGGTTTGTTGTTTTTTTTTGTCTTAAGTGTGCTATTTATATTAAAACTTGGGAACATCGGTTAAAAAAATGCTCCACATTCCTGTATGTAATACCTTTCCATCAATAAAATTTTATTGAGTGAGCTCTGATTTCTGTCTGCTGCTTATTGGGCTAGGGAAGGAGTTGCGTATAAACCAGTATTAATTCAGATGACTCTCTACACAAAGGTCTTTGAGAAGGCTGATTTGAGAAGGGAGGAGAAAGGTGAAAAAGGCCATAGGTTTTTGAAGACAAATCAAGTACTTGGCCTCCCGAACCAGAGCACTCTTTAAGGCACAGCTGCAATCACCTCGTGACTGAAAAACTGCTGAAAAAGAGCAATAGAAGGCCTACTCTTGTCAGGTTGCTGGCTAAAGTGGTATTATTCAATTAGTCAACTTAAAAAATGGATTGACTTCTGGGAATTGAACTCCTGTGCCCTCAGTCTTGGATTTCTTCAGATTTTTAGCAGTTTGATTAAGGAAGATGGGGTGGACAGGTAAGTGAACGAATCGAAACCCACATGTTTTACCCATTGAGGATGGTCTCCATTCCAACTTTTCCAAAACTACACCAAGATTCAACCTATTTTATCTCTCCAGCCTTCCTAAGCTCCTTTCTTACTGTCCTTTGGTACAGCATAGCCTGGTGGTAACAAGAAAGAGGCAAACTTTACGTCAGGAAAGCAGCATGGTAGTAGACAGAGCATGTGTCTAGGTGGTCAGAATGGCCCTAGCAGTCAGAAAGACCTGGGCCTTACTCCCGATTCTAACACTTGTTTGTTGTACGCCCGTGGTTGAATCACTTAACTCTGTGCCTCAATTACCTCATCTGTAAAGTGGGAATTAATACTGTGAGCCCTGTGTCTAACCTGATTAGCTTGTACTCTACTGCAGAGCTTAGTACAGTGCCTGGCAAATATTAAGCACTTAACAAATGCCATTTAGAATAAGAATCAGTAAGTGGTCTGATAAGTGATTTCCAGTAGGCTGTCTTGGAAGCAAAGAAAATTTTTAAAACTAAATACTTCTCCAAAAGGAAATGACATCGGACCACCACCCAGATGTAGTTAATTTCAACTGGCTTATTTTATTAATGGCAAACTGTTAAGCCATGTCAATCAATTGTATTTATTGAGAGCTTGCTATGCCCCGAGTCCAAGCACTTGGAAGAGTACAACAGAATTATGAGATAAGTTCCCTGCCCATAATGAGCTTAATGTGAGTCACTCAGGAGGAAGAATTCCGTTCAAAAACAAAGAGTTTTGCTAAATTTTCCCAGGTCTTTTCCAAATATGTTTAAAGTAATTCTGCTCAAAGGGTGTTCTCTACATCCTATTACTATTATTGAAATCATCACAAAGTTGGGTCCTTAAGAGCAAAGAGGTGAATCCTCAGGACAAAACACTTCATCTCATAAGCCCTACTAACTGTACAATCTCTACCCTCACCAATTCCAAAATTCCTCTATTCTACCACAACTTCCTCACCTGCTCAGTCTGTCTTTTCCCCCCTCCATGGTTTTGACCCCCTCCAGTATTCTTCAGCCATCCCACTCTATTTTGTCTCTATACCCAAACTACCTTCTCCTGAGCACAAATGGATCCACTCAACACCACCCTTTCCACTGAACTGAACCCCTTGTTCCCTACTCATTCACTCTTTCAATTGTATTTATTGAGCACTTACTGTGTGCAGAGCACCGTACTAAGCGCTTGGAAAGTACAAGACAGCAATGAAGAGTCAATCCCTGCCCACAGTGGGTTTACAGTCTCGGGGGCGGGGAGGGTGGGGAAGAGGAGGGAAGGACAGACATTTAAACAAGTAAAAAGGGCATCAATATAAACAGAATTACAGATATCTACGTCTATACGTCTTGTACCACTAACCCAAAACTCTGGATCACCTCCACAGTTTGCCTTCTTTGCTCTTGTACCCAAGCTGCAGAACACTGTTGGAGGAAATCCCAACAACTCTCTGACCTTGCCATCTTAAAGGTACAGTGCTCTGCAGGGAGTAAGTGCTCAATAAATACGACTGAATGAATTCGTTCTTATCTCCTTCAATTCGGCCCTTTCCCCAGCCCAACGACAACACTTCTGCCTAGTTCACTCCCATTCCAGCTTGCCAGCTGTTCCATACATTTAAACTCCCTCCTCAAGCCTCCTGTCCCCTACCATCTCTTTCTCCTACTGACTTGGTCACTTCCTTCATCAAGAAAACTGAATCAGTGAGGTGTAATCCCTAAAATCTCCCCTGCTCCCTTCCCAGCTCCTACTCCGTCCTCTCTGGCTCACTGTTTCCTACAGTAACTCAAGATGAAATCTCTCCCCTCCTCTTTAAATTTATCTCTCTACCTCTGTTGCTGACCCTGCCCCTTCACACCTTTTTAAAAAACTCTTCCCCCTTCCCTCCTTGACTACCATCTTCAATTGTTCGCTTTCCAGTGACCTCTTCCCCACTGCTTTCAAACAAACCTAGATATTCCCAACCCCCCAAAAACCCTCTCCTTGACCTCACCACTCCCTCCAGTTATCACCTCATTTCCCTCATACCGTTTCTAAAGAAGCAGCAAGGCCAAGGGGATAGAGAACGGGACTGGTAGTCAATAGGACCTGGGCTGCTGTCCCAACTCCACCACCTGTCTGCTGTGTGACCACGGGCTAGTCACTTCACTTCTCTGGGCCCTCATCTGTAAAATGGGAATTCAGACTGTGAGTCCCCAGAGGGACAGGGACCCTGTCCAACCCCATTTACTTGTATCCACCCCATCACCTAGTAGAGTGTGTGGCACAAGGCAGGTGCTTAACAGAAGCAGATAGTATTGTTTCCAGCCTTCTTGAGAGTTGTTTACACCTGCCATGTCCACTTCCCCTCCTCCAATTCTCTCCTAGATCCCCTGCAATCTGGCTTCCTCCCCCTTCACTCCAGAGAAATTGCCCTCTCAAAGGTTGCAAATAATCTTCTTGTAAATGATCTTCTTCTTGGCCTCCATTCCATCTAAATCTTCCTCGACCGCTCAGCTGTCTTCAATAAACAATCACCCTCTTCTCTAGGAAACACTAACCAATTTTGGCTTCGCTGACTCTGTCCTCTCCTGGTTCTCCTCTTACCTCTCTGGCCATTCATTTTCAGTCTTCTTTGTGGACTCATTCATTCATTCATATTTATTAACTGCTTACTGTTTGCAGAAGCCTGTACTAAGTACTTGGAAAGGTAAAATACCACAAGAAACAGTCACAATCCCTGCCCACAATGAGTTCACAGTCTAGAGGGGGAAAGACATACTTCAATACCAATAAAAAGACTTCGATACAAATAAATTTAAGTTCAGATAGATACGTAAGTGCTGTAGGGTTCGGAAGGGGAGGAAGAGCAAAAAGAGCCAGTCAGGGGAACGCAGAAGGGAGTGGAGATGATTAAAATTGGGGCTTAGTCAAAAAAGGCCTCGTAGAGAAGATATGCTTCTCATATGCTTCTCTCGCTTTTCTTCCCTCATTGACGCCCATGCCCGTCACCCCGCCAATTGTTCCGGACTTTTACTTCTCTCCTCAGGCCCCCTGTTCTTCTCCCCCGCCCACCCCTCACCCCCAACGGTCTGGCCACCTACTTCATCATCAAAATTAACACAGTCAGGTCTGAGCTCCCCAAAGTCACTCCTCCCGCTTCTGCTTCCCTCCCCGCCCATCCAACCCTCTTCCCTACTTTCCCATCCTTCTCCGCAGTAACCTCAGAGGAGATCTCCTCCCTCCTCGCAAGTGCCACCCCCTCCACCTGTGCTTCGGATCCCATTCCCACTCACCTTATAAAAACCATCGCCCCTTCCCTCCTTCCCTCCTTAACTTTTATCTTCAACCACTCACTCCCCAGTGGCTTCTTCCCCTCTGCCTTCGAACGTGCCCATGACCCCTCCCCATCCTAAAAAAGCCCTCTCTCCACCCCATTTCCCCTTCCAGTTATCGCCCTATCTCCCTCCTACCCTTCCTTTCCAAACTCCTAGGACGAGTTGTCTACACTCGCTGCCCTGAATTCCTCAACTACAACTCTCTCTGGACGCCATCCAGCCTGGTTTCCGTCCCCTCCCCTCTACCGAGACTACTCTCTCAAAGGTCAACCATCACTTCATTCCTGTCAAATCCAATGGCTCCTACTCTATCCTACTCGTCCTTGATGTCTCAGCAACCTTTGACACTGTCGACCATCCCCTTCTCCTCCGCACCTTATCTCGCCTTGGCTTCACAGACTCCGTCCTCTCCTGGTTCTCCTCCTATCTTTCCGGCCGTTCATTGTCGGTCTCGTTCGTGGACTCCTCCTCCCCCTCCCATCCTCTAAACTGTGGGGGCTCCTCAAGGGTCAGTTAATAATAATGTTAGTATTTGTTAAGCGCTTACTATGTGCAGAACACTGTTCTAGGCGCTGGGGTAGATACGGAGTAGTCAGGTGGTCCCACTTGAGGCTCACAGTCTTAATGCCCACTTTACAGATGAGGTCACTGAGGCACAGAGACGTTAAGTCAATTGCCCACAGTCACAGAGCTGACAAGTGGCAGAGCCGGGATTCGAACCCATCACCTCTGATTCCCAAGCCCGGGGTCTTTCCACTAAGCAACGGTGTTCTTGACCCTCTTCTGTTCTCCATCTACAGTCACTCCCTTGGTGAACTCATTCGCTCCCACGGCTTCAACTATCATCTCTCCGCCGATGACACCCAAATCTACATCTCCTGCCCTCTTCTCTCCCCCTCCCTTCAGGCTCGTCTCTCCTCCTGCCTCCAGGTCGTCTCCACTGGGGTTGCCGTTTGGATGGAAAGGATCCTGCCCTGAACCTGGGGACTCATGGGCCTATGGCTCCGTCTGGGAGACCGGAAGGGAAAGATCCTTCCGGGAGCAGCTCTGATGGCGGGCTGTTCAGGCAGGAAGAATTTGGCCCCCTTGTGACAACGTCAGGACAGCAAAAATCATTTAGGGAACGGAGGACTCGTGGTCATGTGGCAGGTTTCTCACGAGGGGTAATCTGGGTGCCCGCGTGGTTGCGTCCGGAAGGGAAAGATCCTTCCCAGAAGAGGGTGACTTGTGGTCCAATGGTGGGCTCCTTAAAAAAGGAGATCTCAGCAGAGTAAAGGTGGCATGCGGAGGGGAGAGATCTTAACGGGAAAAAAGGGACTCGTGGGTTTCTCAGAAAGGGAGATCACGTCGCTTCCGTGTCCTCTTCCAGAGGGGAGTGATTCTTCCGGGAAAACGGGGACTCCGGGTCCGATGGCGGGTTCCTCCGGAAGGAAGATCTCGACGCCCCATCACCGTCCGGAGGTTAAAGATCCTTCCGGTTAGAGGGGCACTCGTACTCCGATGGCGGGCTCCTCAGTAAGGGAGATCTCGGCCAACTTGTGAAGATGTCCGGTAACCAGAGACCCTACCGCGAACAGGGCGAGTAGTTGCCCGATAACTGCTTCCTCACACCCCTGGTCCCACCTCCAACTTCTTCAACCACCTTGACCACTTTCTCACCTTCCTTCTCTCCTCTCTGCCCGCTCTGATTCTCGGAGACGTCAACATCTACATGGATCTACCCGGTGACTCCTCTGCCGCCCGCCTGCTATCACGCCTTGACTCTACCAACCTCCTACTCTACCACACCTCGCCCACTCATCAACTGGGTCACATCCTCGATCTCATCATTTCTTACCGCTGCGCTATCTCCACCTTCAACATCTCTGAAATCCCTCTCTCGGACAATAACCTTCTCACCTGCCTCCTTTCTCACACTCTCTCTCCCTGAAAATCTGTATTACTGCCCCCAGAGACCTCCGCTCTCTTGATCTCATCTGTCTCTCCCAGACCATTGCACCCCACCATGTCTCCCTATCCTCTCTCTCTCTCTCCCTCTCTCGATGATCAGGTTACCGCTCTCAGCTCCACCCTCTCTACTCATCTCAACTAACTCGACCCCTTTTCCCTCCGCCGCTCTTGCTCCACTATCCCGCAACCCGGAATCTCAGCCTCTCTCAGACTCCTTCGCTCTTATGCTCGAGCTGCTGAGGTCCAAGCACCAACCATCCTTCTTCACTTCAAGTTTATCCTTTCCTGCCTCTCCTCTGCCAGGCAAAAACAACTTTCCTTCCCTCACTGACGCCCATGCCCTTCATCCCCGCCAAATGTTCCGGATTTATAACTCTCTCCTCAGGCCCCTTGTTCATCCCCCTCCCCCATCTCTCACCCCCAACGATCTGGCCACCTACTTCAGCACGCAAATGAACACAATCAGGTCTGAGCTCCCCAAAGTCACTCCTTCCACTTCCACTTCTCTCCCGCTCCCAACCCTCTCCCCTACTTTCCCATCCGTCCCTGCAGCATCCTCAGAGGAGATTTCCTCCCTCCTCGCAAGTACCACCCCCTCCACCTGTGCTTCGAACCCCATGAAAATTATCGTCCCTTCCCTCCTCCCCTGTTTAACTTCTATTTTTAACCCCTTACTCTCCAATGGCTTTTTCTCCTCTACCTTCAAACATGTCCATGTCACCCCATCCTAAAAAAACGCTCTCTTCACCCCACTTCCCCTTCCAGTTGTCGTCCTATCACCCTCCTCCCGTTCCTTTCCAAACTTCTTGATCGAGTCGTCTACCCTCGCTGCCATGAATTCCTCAACTCCATCTCTATCCTGGACCCCCTCCATACACTGACTTCCATCCCCTCCACTCCACCGAGACTGCTCTCTCAAAAGCTACCCATGACCTCCTTCTTCCCAGATCCATATGGTTCCTACTCTATGCTAATCCTCCTCGACCTCTCAGCTGCCTTTGACATTGTCGACCAACCTCCTCTCCTCCACACCTTTTCTCACCTTGGCTTCACGGACTCCATCCTCTCCTGGTTCTCCTCTTATATTCCGGGCCGTTCATTCTTGGTCCCTTTTGCGGGCTCCTCTTCCCCTTCACATCCTCTAACTCTAAGGGTTCCCCAAGGGTCAGTTCTGGGCCCCCTTCTGTTCTCCAACTATGTTCATGCCTTGGTGACCTCATAATAATAATAATGTTACCATTTGTTAAGCGCTTACTATGTGCCGAGCACTGTTCTAAGCGCTGGGCTAGATACAGGGTAATCACGTTGTCCCACTTGGGGCTCACAGTCTTAATCTGCTTAATCTGCTTATAGAAGCAGCGTGGCTCAGTGGAAAGAGCATGGGCTTGGGAGCCAGAGGTCATGGGTTCGAATCCCAGCTCTGCCACTTGTCAGCTGTGTGGCTGTGGGCAAGTCACTTAACTTCTCTGTGCCTCAGTTACCTCATCTGTAAAATGGGGATGAGGATTGTGAGCCTCATGTGGGACAACCTGATTTCCTTGTATACCCCAGCGCTTAGAACAGTGCTTTGCACATAGTAAGCGCTTAACAAATACCATCATTATTATTAATCCCCATTTTACAGATGAGGTCACTGAGGCAGCCAGAAGTCAAGTGACTTGCCCAAAGTCACACAGCTGACAGGTGGCAGATCCGGGATTAGAACCCAGGACCTTTGACTCCTAAACCCGTGCTCTTACCACTGAGCCACACCGCTTTTCTTATTCGCTCCGCTGGCTTCAACTACCATCTCTATGCAGATGACACCCTAATCTACAGCTCCTCCCCTGTTCTCTCCCCCTCCCTTCCTGCTCGTATCTCCTCCTGCCTCCAGGGCGACTCTACCTGGCTGTCTGTCCACCACCTAAAACTCAGCATGTCCAAAACTGAGCTCCTTATTTTCCCTCTCAAGCCCTGACCTCTTCCTGACTACCCTGTCACTATGGACGGTTCGACCATCCTCCCCGTCTCTCAAGCCCGCAACCTTGGTGTCATTCTTGACTCAGCTCTCTCATTCACCCCACACATCCAATCCATCACCAAAACCTGCCGGTCTCACCTTTACAATATCTCCAAGATCCGCCCTTTCCTCTCCATCCAAACGGATATCGTACTGGTAAAAGCTCTCAAAATATCCCAGCTAGATAACTGTGTCAACCTTCTCTCTGACCTCCCTTGCCTCCCTCCCTTGCCTCCACCCCAGACTATTCTTCATTTAGCTGTGCATATCATCTGTCTGCAGAAACGCACTGAGCATGTTACTCCCCTCCTTAAAAACTTCCAGTGGTTGCCTAGCAACCTCCGCACGAAACAGAAACTTCTCGTTCCGGGCTTCAAGGCTCTCCATCACGTTGCCCCCCTCCTACCTCACATCCCGTCTGTCTTTCTACTACCCGCCCCGCGGCACGCTCCGTTCCTTTCCCGCTCACCTCCTCTCCGTCCCCCGTTCATGCCTATCCCGCCGTCGACCTCTGGCCCTCGTCCTACGGCTGTCCTGGAATGCCGTCCCTCCTCACCCCCGCCAAACTAACTCTCTTCCCCTCTTCAAAGCCCTACTGAGAGTTCACTTCCTCCAAGAGGCCTTCCCAGACTGAGCCTCCCCTTTTCCCTCTGCTCCCTCTGCTCCCTCTCTGCTCCCCCTCTGCCCTCTACTTCCTCCCTCTTCACCTCCCCTCAGCACTGTGCTCATTTGCATACGTTTTTATTACTCTAATTATTTTGTTAATGAGGCCTACGTCCCCTTGATGCTATTTATCGTGATTATGTTGTCTTGTCTGTGTCCGTCTGTCTTCCCCGATTAGACTGTAAGCCCATCATTGGGCAGGAATTGTCTCTATCTCTTGCCGAATTGTACATTCCAAGCGCTTAGTAGAGGGCTTTGCAAATAGGAAGCATTCAATAAATACTACTCAATGAATGAACAAGCTCCTGTTCCCTGCGGTCGCCCACAAGAGGCGACGTGAATTCCCTTTCTGAGGAATCCACCATTAGACCAGGAGTCCCATCCTTCCCCATCGTCGACAAGAGGGTGCCAACATCACCTTTCCTGAAGGACACGCCATCGGACCACGACTCACCATGTTCCCCGAAGGATCTTTCCCCTCCGGAGGAGGCTATGGAAGTTTCGAGATCTCCTTTCTGGAGGAACCCGACATCTGACTACCAGTCTCCCTATTCGTGGTACGATCTTCCGCCTACACACGCCACCATGACGGTGTTGAGATCCGCCTTCCTGAGGAACCAGCCATCTGACCACGAGTCCCCCAGTTCCCGGAAGGTTCTTTCAACTGCGGACGCCCCACTGGGACACTTTAAGCTCCCTAACCCTAACCCTAACCCTAACCCAAACCACCCGGACACCTTGATCTCACTAAACCTAACCCTAAACTGAACCTGAACACGCCATCGCACCATGAGACCCCTTGGTCCCGGGTGGATCTTTCCCTCCGGAGGAAGAGGACTCGGGAACGTCAAGGGATTGCTTTCTGAGGATCCCGACATCGGAACACGAATCCCCGTGTTCCAGGAAGGATCTTTCCCCTGCTCATCTGTAGATCCATCTTCCTTGAGGAACTCCCAATCGGCCGACAAGTAGCCCAGGCTCCTTTCCCTGCGAACGCCCACAGGAGGCGACCTGAACTCCCTTTCTGAGGAACCTGGCATTAGAGCAAGACAGTCCCATCCTTCCCGGTCGCCGCCTTCGAGGGTCCCGAGATCTGCCTTCCTTAAGAACCAGGCGTCGGACCACGAGTGCCCAGTTACCGGAAGGTTCTTTCATTTGCGGACACCCCACCTGGACATCTCCGTAAGTCGTAACCCTAACCCTAACCCTTCCAGACGCTGCCCGAAGTTACAAGAGCTCTCCCTTATGCAGGAACACGCCATCGCACCACTTGATCTCTTGTTCCCGGGTGGATCTTTTACCTCCGGAAGAGGAGGGGGTCAAGAACAAGCTTCCTGAGGATCCCAACATCGGCACACGAATCCCCCTGATCCAGGAAGGATCTTTCCCCGGCGCGTCCAGAGATCCATCTTCCTTGAGGAATTCCCAGTCGGCCTATAAGTCTCCCAGGTACCATAAGCTCCATTACACTGCGGACGCCCACAGGAGGCGACCTGAACTCCGTTTTTGAGGAACACGCCATTAGACCAGGAGTTCCATTTTTCCCCGTTGCCGCCACGAGGGTGCCGAGATCTCAGTTCCTGAGAAATACACCATCAGACACATGACTCCCGATGTTCCCCGAAGGATCATTCCCCTCCAGAGGAGGCCACGTAAGTTTCGATTATTCTTTAATGGAGGAACCCGACATCTGACTATGAGTCTCCCTATTCATGGTAGGATCTATTACCTTCGCACGCCACCTCGTGGCTGCCAAGACAAAAGGTGGTGGTGATCCTTCCGCGAACATGGGGTCTCTAGATGCAATGGCGGGTTCTTCGGGAAGGATGATCTCGGTGTCCCATCTCAGCTCCCAGTGGGGAAAGATCGTTCCAGTAAGAGGGGCACTCGTACTCTGATGGCGGGCTCCTCAGGAAGGGAGACCTCGGCACCCTTGTGACGACGTCCGGAGGCCAGAGATCCTACCGCGAACAGGGGGACTCGAGGTCCGAAGCCGGTTTCTCCAGGTAGGCAGATCTCGGTGCCCCATGACAGAGTAACGAGGAGAAATAGCTTTCCTGGATCCGGTGGCCTCGTGCTTCGATGGCGGGATCCTGGGGTAGGGATTTTTCGTCTCCACCGTGCCCGTGTCCACAGTGGAAAATTCCTAGCGGGAACAGAGGGACTGGGGGTGCAAAGGCGGGCTCCTTTTGAAGGGAGGCATCAGAGACCTCGTGGCGGAGTGCGGAGTGGAAGACTCCTACCATGAAGAAGGGAACTCGTGGTCCCATGAAGGGTCCTTGGAAGGCAGATCTTGGGGCCCTAGTCTTGATGTCTTGAGGGGAAGTATCCTACAACCAACAAGAGGATTCGTCATCCGAAGGCGGGATCCTCATAAGGGGACGTATAGATACTCCCATGACCTCTTCCGGAGGGAAAATATCCTTCCGGGAACTTGGGGACCCATGGTCCGAAGGCGTGTTCCTCCAGACGGGAGATCCCGGGTAACCCGGTGGCGGCCTCTGGAGGGGACAAACCACGCCACAACAAGGGGAACTCGTCGTCCTTAGCAGGATCCTGAGAAAGGGAGATCTCGGTGCCCCGGTGGCAGCTTCCGGAATGGAAGGATCCTTCCGGGAACAGGGGGCTCGTATTACGATGGCGGGATCCTCAGGAAGGGCGATCTCGCCACTCTGGCGGCCTGCTGCATAGGGAAAAGATCCTTCAGGGATCATCGGCACTCATGGTCCGATGGTGTGTTCCTCCAGAATGGGAGATCTGGGGTACTCTCCTGTCGGCGACATACTTGTGGTGGCATGCGAAGGCGAAAGATCCTGTCGTGAACAGAAAACTCATGGTTAGAAGGTACATTCCTCAGGAAGGGGAGGGCCGCCCCCGTGGCCTCCCCTGGAGGGAAAGACCATAGCGGGATAGGGACTCCTGGGCCGATGTTGTGGACCTTTGGAGTTATTGGCCCTAGTAGCGGCGTCTTGGGGAGGAAACCCCTTCCTGGAAAGGAGGACTATTGGCGAAGGAGGATTCCTTGGAAGGGGTGGATCTTGGTACCCTGGCGGCTCTGTCTGGAGATCAGGTCGCCTCGTGTGGGCGTCCACAGGGTAAAGAACCTTCTGGTACCGTGAGTGACTCATTTGTCCCCGATGGGGGCTCCTCAGGAAGAGAGATCTCCGGACACTCAGGGGAAAGACCTTCCTGGAACAGGGGGATTCGTGTTCCGAATGGCGGACCCTGAGGAAGCGAGATCTTGACGTTCCCGTGTCCTCTTCCTCCAGCGGAAAGAAATCCACCAGGGACCAAAGGAGTCTCGTGGCTCCATGGTGTGTTCCTCCGGAAGGATATCTCCGGGTGCCTCGTGTCGGCCGCCTGGAAGGGAAGAATCCATCCAGAAACAGGAGGACTCGTCGTTCAGTGGCGGGATCCTCAGAAAGGGAGATCTCGATACTCCATGGCCTCTTGCGGAGAGAAAAGATCCTTCTGGGAAGATGGGGACTCATGGGTGGCGATGGCGTGTTCCTACCGGAAGAAGATTTCGGGTAGCTTCATGACGGTGTCTGAACGTGAAACTACAGCCAGAAAAGGGGGACTCGTCGTCCGTTGCGGGATCCTGAGAAGGGAGATTTCGATGCCCGGTGGTATGGTCCGGAAAGGAAGGATCCTTCCGCGACAGGGTCCTCGTGGTCCGATGGCAGGATCCTCAGAAAGGGAGATCTCGACACTCCGGTGGGCCTCCCCTGGAGCGAACAGACCTTTCCGAAATCATGGGAACTCGTGATCTGATGGTGAGTTCCTCCGGAATGGAGATCTGGGGTACCCTCGTGGCGGTGTCTGCAGGGCAAAACAATCCAGGAAAAGGGGACCTCGTCGTCCGATGTCGAGATCCTGAGATGGGGAGATCTCGGCGCCCCGGTGGCAGCGTCTGGAGTGCAAGGATGCACTCCAGTAGAAGCAGCGTGGCTCAGTGGAAAGAGCACGGGCTTTGGAGTCAGGGCTCATGAGTTCGAATCCCAGCTCTGCCACTTGTCGGCTGTGTGACTGTGGGCAAGTCACTTAACTTCTCCGTGCCTCAGTTCCCTCATCTGTAAAATGGGGATTAAGACTGTGAGCCCCACGTGGGACAACCTGATTCCCCTATGTCTACCCCAGCGCTTAGAACAGTGCTCGGCACATAGTAAGCGCTTAACAAATACCAACATTATTATTATTATTATTAAGGATCCTTCCAGGAACCAGGGAGACTCGGGTCCGATGGCGGGATCCACAGAGAGGGAGATTCCGACGCTCCCGTAGCCTCCACTGGAAGTATGAAGATCCCTTCGAAAGCAAGGGGACTTATGGTAGGATGGCGTGTTCCTCCGGAAGGGAGATCTCGGGTACCCTGGTGTCGGCGTCTAGAGGGGAAAATCCTTTCTGGGAAAAGGGGAATGCGTCGTACGATGACGATGGCAGAATCCTGAGAAAGGGAGATCTCGGCACCCGGTGGCAGCGTCCGGAATGCAAGGTTCCTTCCCGTACAAGGGGGACTTGTTGTCCGATGGGAGGTGGGTCGGGGTTCCTCCGGATGGTTGATCTCGGTACCCTCGTGGTGCAGGGGAACTTGTGGTCAGAAGGTTGTTTCCTCAGGAAGCTGGATCTCGGCGCCCCAGGAGAGAGGAAGGAGGGGAAATATCCTTCGTGGGTCCGCGGTACTCGCTATGTGATGGTGGGTTCCTCAGGAAGGAAGATTTCGGCGCTGCCTTAGCTGAGTCCAGAGGGGAAAGATCCTAGCAGGAACAGGGAGGCCGGGGGCCCGTTGGCGGACTCTTTTGGAAGGGAGTCCTCAGAGCCCTCGTGGCACCGTTGGGCGGGGAGGATCTTCAAAGCAACAGGGATCCGATGGCTGGGTCCTGATGAACGGTGATCACGGCATTCCACTGGAGGCATCTGGAGGGAAAACCTAGTCCCGGAAACACAGGGACTCGTCTCTGATGGCGTGTTCCTCAGAGGGAAGAACAAGGTATCCCCTGAGGGCGTTGGCAGGTTGAGGTACCTTGCGGCAATTGGAAAACCAGAGGTCCGATGCCGGGTAAATCAGGGAGAGATATGCCGGGGCCCGTCTGGTAGTCCGGGCTGGAAAGATGTTTCCAGGAGTACGGAGACTCGTGGTCCGAGGTCTGGTCCTGAGGATGGGAGATCTCGGCACACTGTTGGAAGTCATCCAGAGGGGAAAAATCCTCCTGGGAAAAAGGGGATTCCTGGTTCAGTGGCGACTTTCTCAGAAAGGGAGATTACATCGCCCCAGGTGTACGTCCCCAGGGTGAAGAACCTTTCTCTTAACGAGGCGACTGCTGGTCTGATGGCGGCTTCCTCAGGACGATTGATCTCACCCCTCCGATCAGTTCGTCAGAAAGAAAAGATCCTTCGGAGAAGAGGAGTACTCATGGTCCGATGGAGGGATCCTCAGAAAGGTAGGTCTCGGCCCTCCGTGATAGAGTAAGGAGCAGAAATAACCTTGGTGGATCCGTGGGATTCGTGTAGCAATAGCGGGTTCCTTAGGAAGGGAGACTTCAGCGCTGCCTTGAAGCTCCTAACGGGAGGAGGGGGGTTGGGGTCTGATGGCATGCCTCTCAGGAAGCGATATCTCGGCAACTTTGTGGCGGCGTGCAAAGCCGAAAGATCCTATCGCGAAACGGGGGACTCGTGGTCAGAAGGCAAATACTTCAGGAAGGGAGTTCTCGACGCACCCGTGGCCTCCTCGGGAGGGAAAGATCCATCCGGGAACATGGGGACTCCTGTTCCGGTGGTGTGTTTTTCAGGAAGGGAGATTTCAACCCCCTCGTGAAGGCATCAGGAGGGGAAAACTCCTTCCCGGGTATAGGGCGACTCGAAGTCCGAGGGTGGGTGTCTCAGGACGTGAGGTCCCGACACACTCGTGGCGGTGTGCGAAGGTGAAAGATCCTGCAGTGAAGAGGAGAACTCGTGGTCAGAACGTGTATTCCTCAGGAAGGGAGATCTCCCTTTCGGGATCGGGACTCCTACCCCAGTGGCGTGGACCCAAGTAAGGGAGTTCTCTTCACCCTAGTAACGGCGTCCGGAGGAGCAAACTCCTTTTGGCAAAAGGGCGACCCTTAGTCTGCAGGCTGAATCCTCAGGAAGGGAGATCTTGGCACCCTGGTGGCTCCGTCTGGTTGGGAAGGGACCTGCCATGAAGAGAACTTATGGTCTTGTGGCCCCGTTTGGGAGACCGGAGAGGGAGGTTCCTTCCGGGAACAGCTCCGATGGCATCCTATTCAGGCAGGGAGAATTTGACCCCTCGTGAAGGTGTTCGGACGGCAAAAATCATTCCGGCAACGGGGGACTCGTGGTCAGATGGCAGCTGTCTCAGGAAGGGAGATCTCGGCACCCGCTTGGGGATGTCCGGAAGGGAAAGATCCTTCCGGAATAGGAGGACATGTGGTCCAATGACGGGCTCCTGATAAACGGTGATCTCGGCGCACTAGAGGCGACATGCGGAGGGGAGAGATCCTAAGGGGAAAGTAGGGACTTGTGGCCCTATGGTGGATTCCACAAGAAGGGAGATCTCGGCTCTTCCGTGTCCTCCTCCAGAGGAGAATGATCCTTTCGGGAACATTGAGACTCCAGGTGTGATGGTGGGTTCCTCGGGATGGAAGATCTCGGCGTACCATCTCATCGTCCGGAGAATGATCCTTCCAGTAAGAGGGATACTTGTGTTTCAGTGGCGAGCTCCTCAGCAAGGGAGATCTCGTCACCTTGTGACGACGTCCGGAGGCCGAAGCTCTTATCGCGAACAGTGGGACTCGTGGTCCAAAGGCGGGTTCCTTAGGAAGGTAGATCTCGGCGCCCCGTGACAGAATAAGGAGGGGAAATAGCCTTCCTGGATACTGTGGACTTGTGTTTCGATGGCGGGATCCTGAGGAAGGGAGATTTCGGCTCCACCATGGCTGCGTCCGGGGAGGAACGTTTCTAGAGGGAACAGAGGCACCAGGGGTCTGATGGTGCACTTCTTTTGAAGGTAAGCGCCGGAGCTCTCATGGCTGCATGCGGAGGGAAAGGATCCTACCAGGAAGAAATGGACTCGTGGTTCCATGATGGGTCCTCGGAGGGGAGATCTCGGGACTCTAGTGTCGGCGTCTGAAGCAGAATAGGATATCAAGGTGTCCGGTTGGGATGTCCGCAGGTTAAAGAACCTTCCAGTAACTGGGGGACTCGTGGTCTGATGGCTGGCTCCTCAAGAAGGGAGATCTCCATGCCCTGGTGACGGTGTACAGAATGGAAAGATCCCTCCAAGAACGGAGGGCTCGCGGTCTGATGATGGGCCCTCGGAAAGGAGATCTCGGCGCCCTAGTGCCTGCGTCTGGAGGGGAAATATCCTACCGGCAACATAGAGACTCGTCTTCCGATGGCGTGTTCCTCAGAAAGGAAGATCAAGGTGTCAGGTGGGGGCGTTCGCAGGTTAAAGAACCTTCCCGTAACTCGGGAACTCATAGTCCGATGGCGAGGCCCCAGGACGGGCGATCCCAGCACCCTCGTGGCTGCGTTGGGGGAGGTAAAATCCTTCCGGGAAAAAAGGGACTGCTGATCTAATGGCGGGTTCCTCAGTATGGGAGTTCACGTCGCCGAGTGTGGGTGTCGGCAGGGTGGAGAACCTTCTGGTACCTGGGCGACTCGTCGTCTGATGGGGGTTTCACAGGACGACAGATCTGGCCCTCCTAGAGAAGCAGGCGTGGCTCAGTGGAAAGAGCACGGGCTTTGGAGTCAGAGGTCATGAGTTCGAATCCCACTCTGCACTTGTCAGCTATGTGACTGTGGGCAAGTCACTTAACTTCTCTGTACCTCATTACCTCATCTGTAAAATGGGGATTAAGACTGTGAGCCCCACGTGGGACATCCTGATTCCCCTGTGTCTACCCCAGTGCTTAGAACAGTGATCGGCACATAGTAAGCGCTTAACAAATACCAACATTATTATTATTATTATTCCTCTGGGCGTCTGGAGGTAAATGATCCTTCGGGGAACTGGGGGACTGGTGGTCTGATGGCGGGATCCTCAGGAAGGGAGATCTCGATGCTCCCGTGGCCTCCTCCGGAGGGGAAAGATCCTTCCGGTAACATAGGGACTCATGGTCCGATGGCATGTTCCTCTGGAAGGGAGATTCCGGGTACCCTCGCAGCAGGGCCTCGAGGGAAAAAATCCATCCGGGAAAAGGGGGACTCGTTGTCCGTTGGCGGGATCCTGAGAAACTGATAGCTCCGCAACCTGGGGACAAAGTCCGGAATGGAAGTATCCTTCCGGTAACTGGGGGACTCGTGGACCCATGGCTGGCTCCTTAGGAAGGGTGATTTCAGCACCTTCATGGTGACGTGCCAAGTCGAAAGGTCCTATCACGAATAGGGAGACTCGTGTCCCGAAGGCAGGTTCCTCCGGAAGAGAGATCTCGATGCCCCATGGCCTCCTCCGGGGAGGGGAAAGATACTTCCGGGAACATGGGGACTCGTGGTCCGATGGCGTGCTCCTTGGGAAGGGAGATCTCTGTTACCCTTGTGGCGGCATATTTGGAGGAGAAAACATCCTTCCGTGAAAAAGGGGAACTGGTAGTCCGATGGCGGGATCCAGAGGAAGGGAGATCTCGGCACCCGGTGGCAGAGTCCAGAATGGAACCCGGGAGACTCGTCTTCGATGTGGTTTTCTCAGGAAGAGAATTCTCGGGTCTCTCTGTAGGCCGTCCGAAGGCGTATCCTCCCGGTAAGAAGGAGACTCATAGTCGTTAGTCGAGGAGGAGTTCTCAGGAAGGGACCTTTCGGCAGCGTGCGGAGGCCTGATATCCTACAGTGAACAGAGGGACTCGTGGTCCAAAGGCGGATTCCTCAAGAAGGTAGATCTCAGCGCCTCGTGACAGAGTAAGGAGGGGATATATCCTGCGTGGATCTGTGGGACTCGTTTTGCAATGGTAGATTCTCAAGAAGGGAGATTTCGGCGCCACCTTGGCTGCGTCTGGAGGGGAGTGTTCCTAGGGGGAACAGGGGAATTGGGAGACCGATGGCGGGCTCCTTTGGAAGGGAGCCGTCAGAGCCCTCATGGCTGCGTGCGGAGGGGAAGGATCCTACCAGGAAGAAGAGGACTCATGGTCCCATGATAGGTCCTCTGGAGGGGACATCTCGGGGTCCTAGAATCAGCGTATGGAGGGGAAGTAACCTACCGTCAACACGGGACTCGTCTTCCGATGGCGTGTTCCTCAGAAAGGGATATCAAGGTGTCACGTTGAGGCGTCTGCAGGTTAAAGAACCTTCCGGTAACTGAGGGACTTGTGATCCGATGTCTGGCTCCTTAGGAAGGGAGATCTCGACACCCTCATGGTGCGGTGCAAAGGCGAAAGATCCCACCACGAATAGAGCGAGTCGCGTTCTCAAATAGGGTTTCTCCGGAAGGAAGATCTTGACACTCCCGTGGCCTCCTTCGGAAAGGCAAGATCCTTCCGGGAACATGGGGAATCCCGATCCCATGGCATGTCCTCAGGAGGGGAGATCTCAGTGGCCCAGTGGCAGAGTCCGGAATGGAAGGATTCCTCCTAGAATGAGGACTCGTGGTCAGAATGATGGGTCCTCGGAAGGGATATCTCGGGGCCCTACCTACTGTCCGCGTCTGGAGGGGAGGTATCCTATTGCCAACCCGGGGAATAGCCTTCTGATGATAACATATTCCTGAGAATGGGAGATCTCGACACCCTCGTGGCAGCGTCCAGATGGGCAAAGCAGTCTCAATTTCCTCCTGCTTCAGGTCATCTCTACTTGGATGTCCAGCTGACACGTCAAACTTAACATGACCAAAACAGAAGTCATCTTCCCACCCAAACCCTGTTCCCTCAAGACTTTCCCATCACTATAGACAGCACCACCATTCTCCCTGTCTCATGAGCCCATAACTTTGGCGTTACTCTCAACTCATCCCTATCATTCAATCTTCATATTCAATCTGAATATCGTCGAGCCCTGGCCCACTTCCTACCACCGACCTGGAAAGCCCTCCCCTCCTCACATCTGGCAAACTAACTCTCTTTCACTCTTTAAAGCTCTACTGAGGGCCCCTGCTCCTCCTGGAGGCCTTCCAGACTGAGCCTCCCTTTTCCCTCTGTTCCTCCTTCCCTCCACACTCCCCCTACTCCATCCCTCTGTTCTTCCCCCTTCCCTTCCCCACAGCACTTGTGCATATTTGTATATATTATTTATTACTCTATTGATTTTTGTTGATGATGTATTTATGATTCTATTTATCTCGATAATATTGAGGCAATTCTACTTGATTTGTTTTGTTTTCTTGTCTGTCTCCCCTATTTGGACTATGAGCCCGTTTGTTGGCAGGGATTGTCTTTACCTGTTGCCAAAATGTACACTCCAAGCTCTTAGTACAGTGCTCTGCACATAGTAAGTGTTCCATAAATATGACTGAATGAATGAATGAAGTGGCAGAGCCGGAATTAGAACCTTCTGATTCCCAGGCCTGCGCAGTATTTACTGTGCTGTGTTGCTTCCACTGATTGATTCTTTAATTCCAGGGTGCAGCAGAGGGGTATGGGGACATGGAACATCCTGCACTAAACGAAAAATATCCACCAAATATCCATGCTGCAGAAGGAAAGAGTAGAGGCAGGGTTCCATTAAGAGTTGGAGTACTAGGCAGTCCCTACTGACAGGGTGCAGCATAGAGTCTCACATGACCATCAGTGATATCCCTGAAACACCACCAGTCCAAGTAGTGGCAGAGGTGTAAGGGAGTCGTGTACACCCTTGGCAGCCAGAGCCAGGAGACCTTTTGTCTGTGGTCGTGGGAGGGAGGGAAGGAGGAGTCTAGAATCAGGGAGATGTCCCACACTGGGTCTGAGTAATTTTCCCCTTTCCTCTCCACACTTCAGCCTGGAGCTTGCTTTTCTGAAAGCAAAGATGGTCAGAGTGGGGTAGGGATAGAAGGAAGAGGGGTTGCAGAGAATCCCTCTGTTAGCTCCCCTAACTCAGAGTGGCACCTGTCACGGGGCAGCACTCCGATAAGAATGAAACACAAGCATATGTGCGTGCACGCACACACGTGCACACATACACACACACACACACGCACACATGCACACTCTTCCCTTACCCCTTGCCTTCCCCACATACTTGCGCACAC
Source organism: Ornithorhynchus anatinus (assembly GCF_004115215.2). Lineage (NCBI taxonomy): Eukaryota > Metazoa > Chordata > Mammalia > Monotremata > Ornithorhynchidae > Ornithorhynchus > Ornithorhynchus anatinus. The sequence continues at coordinate 493,197 of NW_024396670.1, read as the reverse complement.
ACTGCACGTCTACTAATTCAATTTGCCACTAACACCTGTTGATTAAACCTTCCCAATATCACGAAAATGCCCGTTTCCTCTCTTTTCAAACTGCTACCACATTAATCCAAGCACTGTATCTGTCCCACCTTGATTATTGTATCTTGCTGAACTTTTCACCTGTCCCTCTCCACTCCAGTCCAAACTTCATTCTGCTGCCTGGAACTTTTTTATATGAAACAGTTCAGCCCAGGTTTCTCCACTCCTCAAGTAGCTCTGGTGAGTGCCCATCCACTTCCAAATCGAACAGAAACTCCTTACCAGGGGCTACAAAGCGCTTAGTTACCTCTCTGATTTCTTACTGAAATCCAGCTGACACATTGCATTTCTCTAATGACTGCCTTGATCTTGCCTATCTCGCTTCTGACCCCTCGCTCAGGTCCTGCCTCTGGCCAAGAACACCCTCCTTCTTCATATCGCACAGATGATCACTCTCCCCACTTTTGAAATCTTTATGAAGACATCTCCTCCAAGAGGCCTTCTCAACTAAGATCTCCTGTCCTCTTCTCCTACTCCTATCTGTGTTGCCCTTGCACTTGGATTTTCACGCTTTATTCACCCCTCCCTCTGTCCCAGAGCATTTATGTACATAAATATAACATTTATTTAAATTCGTGTCAGTCTCCCCGTCTAGACTGTAAGCTCTTTTTTATGGTATTTCTTAAACTCTTATCATATGTCAGACGCTGTACTAAGAGCTGGAGTACTTGCAAGTTTATCAGGTTGGACACAATGTATGATCACATAAATCATATTTATTGAGTGCTTACTGTGGGCAGAACACTGTACTAAATGCTTGGGAAGGTAAAATACAGCAATCCCTGCCCACAGTGAGCTCACAGTCTAGAGGCAGGGGGACAGAAATGAATATCAGTAAACAGACATCAATATAAATAAATATGGGCATCACAGACTTAATCTTCATTTTACAGATGAGGTAACTAGGTCTAGAGAAGTGAAGTGGCTATCCCCAGGTCAAATGGCAGAAAAGTGGTGGATCCAGGATTAGAACCCGTCTGGGAGCAGGGATTGTCTCTATCTGTTGCTGAATTGTACATTCCAAACATTTTGTAGAGTGCTCTGCACACGTAAGTGCTCAATAAATACAATTGATTGAATGATTGAACCCAAGATCTTCTCATTCCCAGAGCCACATTTTACCCACCAGACTATGCTACTTCTCCCTGGGCTCTTTGTGGGCAGAGAGGCTGTCTACCAACTCTGTTATATTGTTCTCTCGCAAACGCTTAGTACAGTGCTCTGCCCATGGTAAATATGATTGATTGATTGATTGATTCAACCCCACTCCCCTGTCTATTAATGAGCGTCAACTTAATTACATGATGGGAGGAGCCAGCGGCTAGCACTGGTGATTTGCAGCTTCTTCCATTAATCACCCCCACACCCCACATGCAAACTGAAAAGAATGGGGAGGAAGTTAGGGAGGAATAATAATAGGAATAATAGGGAAGCAGTGTTGTCTAGTGGATAAAGTACGGCCTGAGAGTCATAAGGACCCAGATTCTAATACCTTTTCCACCACTTGTTTGCTGTGCGACCTGGGCAAGTCATTTAACTCCTCTGGGCCTCAGTTACTACCTCTTGAGTAAAACGCGAATACAGACTGTGAGCCCTATGGGGGACCGGTACTTTGTCTAACCTGATTAATTTGTATCTACCTCAGTGCTTAGTACAGGGCTTGGAATATAGTAAACATTTAACAAATACCTTAAAAAAACTCCAAGCCAAACAAAAAAAAGAAACAGTTTTACTTCCCTGTGCTTCAGTTCCCTTATATGTAAAAATCAGGATTAAGTCCATGAGCTCCATGAAGAACATGGGCTGTGTCCAACCTCATTAGTTTGAATCTAAGGTGGATTCCTCAGGAAGGGAGATCTCGACGCCTCCGTGGCCTTCCCCGCAGGTGGAGGATCTATCCGGGTTGGGAATTCCTGGCCCGATGGCGTCGACCTACGTAATGGAATTCTCAGCGCCCGAGTAGCTGCGCCTTGGGGAACAAACTCCTTCCGGGAGAAGGAGGACTAGTGGCCCGAAGGCGGAATCCTCAGGAAGGGGCATCTTGGCGCCCTGATGTTCCCTTCTGGATGGAAAGGATGTTGCCATGAAGTGGTGGTCTCATGGGCCTATGGCTCCGTCTTGGAGACCGGAGGGGAAAGATCCTTCCGGGAACAGCTCCAATGACGGGCCAGATGTCGACGGTGGGATAGGCGTGAGCGTGGGACAGTGAGGAGGTGAGCATTCGAGCAGCCGAGTGTACGGGGTGGGCAGTATAAAGAGAGAAGAGAAGTGAGGTAGGACGGGGCAAGGTGATGGAGATCCTTGAAGCCAAGAGTGAGGAGTTTTTGTTTCGTGCGGAGGTTGATAGTCAGCCCCTGGAGGTTTTTGAGGAGGGCAATGACATGCCCAGAGCGTTTCTGTAGGAAGGTGATCCAGGCAGCGAAATGAAGAATAGACTGGAGTGGGGAGACAGGAGGAAGGGAGATCAGAGAGAAGGCTGACATAATATTCCAGTCGGGATATTTGGAGAGCTTGTAGCAGTACGATAGCCATTTGGATGGAGAGGAAAGGGCAGATCTTGGCGATATTGTGAAAGTGAGACCGGCAGGCGTTGGTGACCAATTGGATGTGTGGGGTGAATGAGAGAGCTGAGTCTAGGATGACATGTTGGTTGCGGGCTTGTGAAACGGGGAAGATGGTCGTGACAACCACGGTGACAGGAAAGTCAGGAAGAGAACAGGGTTTGGGAGGGAAGATAAGGAGCTCAGTCTTGGACATCTTGGCGCCCTGGTGTTCCCGTCTGGATGGGAAGGATCCTGCCGGGAGGTGGGGGACTCAAGGTCCTATGGCCCCGTCTGGGACACTAGGAGGGCAAAGATCCTTCCGGAAACAGGTCTGATAGCGGGCTGTTCAAGCAGGGAGAATTCGAACCTCTCGGGACGGCATCCGGATGGCAAAAACCATTCCGGAAAAGGAGGACTCGTGGACAGATGGCAGGTTTCTCAGGAGGGGAAATCTCGGCGCCCGCGTGGGTGCGTCCGAAAGGGAAAGACAATTCCAAGATGAGGGAAACTCGTGGTCCAAAGGCGAGCTTCTGAAAAAAGGAGAACTTGGCCCAGGAGAGGCGTCATGTGGAGGGCGGAGATCCTAAGGGGGGAAAGGGGACCCGTGGGTTCCTTAGGCAGGGAGATTTCGGCGCTTCCATGTCCTACTCCAGAGGGGAATGATCCTTCCCGGAACCTGGAGACTCCAGGTCTGACGGTGGGTTCTCAGGAAGGAACATCCCGGCGCCCCATTTCAGTGTCCCCTAGGGGAAAGATTCTTCCGGTAAGAGGGGCACTAGTTCTCCAATGGTGGGGTCCTCAGGAAGGGAGATCTCTGCACCCTTGTGATGACGTCCGGGCGCCTGAGATCCTACGGTCAACAGGGGGACTCGTAGTCCGAAGGCGTTTCCTCAGGAAGGGAGATCTCGGCGCCCAGTGGCAGACTAAAGAGGGGAAATAGCTTGCGGTGGACTCGAGATTCGGATGGCGGGATCCTGAGCAAGGGATTTGTCGGCTCCACCGTGGCTGCACCCGCAGGGGAAAGGTTCTAGCCGGACACAGGGACAGGGGGTCCGATGGTGGACTCCTTTGGAAGGGAGTCGTCAGAGGTCTCGTGGAGCATGCGGAATGGAAGGATCAAACCGGGAAGAAGGGAACTGTGATTGCCGAAAGGGTCCTCGGAAGGCAGATCTCGGGGCCCTTGTGTCGGCGTCTGGAGGGGATGTATCCTACGGCCAACACGGGGACTCGTCTTCCGGTGGCGTGTTCTTCAGAATGGGAAATCAAGGTGGATGGGTTTGGCATCCGTTGGTTAAAAAACCTTCTGGTAACTGGGGGACTTGTAGTCTCATGGCTGATTTCTCAAGAAGGGAAAACTCAGCACCCTCGTGGAGACGTGTGAAGGCGGAAGATCCTACCCCGAATAGGGGGACCCGTCGTCAGAAGGCGGGTTCCTTCGGTAGGGAGATCCCGACAAGTCCGTGGCCCCCTCCGGAGGGGAAAGATCCTTCGGGCAACATGGGAACTCGTGATCCGATGGCGTGTTCCTCAGGAAGGGAGATCTCGGCACCCTCGTGGTGGAATCCAGTGGGGCACAATGCTTCCGGGTAAAAGAGGACCCTCGTCTAAGGTGGGATTCCTCAGAGAGAGAGATCAGATCGCCTCTTGTGTTCGCCCACAGGGGAAAGAACACAATGTGTTCGTCCACAGGGGAAAGAACACAATATGTTAGGAGGGATCTCCGGATCTCTCCGGAAGGAGAGATCCACCATGGAACAAGGGGGGTCGTGTACCGATGGCCTGTTCCTCCGGAGGGGAGTTCTCGGGGACCCTCGTGGAGGCACCTGGAAGGGAAAAATACATCCAGGAACAGGGCGACTCGTCGTTCGATGGCGGGATCCTCAGAAAGGGAGATCCCGACACTCCTTTGGTCTACTCTGGAGGGAAAAGATCCTTCCAAGAGCATGGGAACCTATGGTCCGAAGGCGTGTCCCTCCGGAAGGGAGATCTCGGGTAACCTCGTGGCGGCGTCTGCAGGGGAAAAATCCAGCCAGAAAAAGGGGGACTCGTCGTCCGATTGCGAGATCCTGAGAAAGGGAGATCTCGACGTCCGGGTGGCAACGTCCGCAATGGAAGGATCCTTCCGGGGACCGGGGGACTCGTGTCCCGAAGGCGAGATCCTCAGGAAGGGAGATCTCGACATTCCCGTGGTCTCCTCCGTGCAGAAAAGATCCTTCCGGGATCATGGGGTCTCATGGTCCGATGTCGTGTCCTCCGGAATGGGGATCTGGGGTACTCTTGTGGCGGTGTCTGGAGGGGGAAAAATCTAGCCAGGTAAAGGGGGACTCGTCGTCCGATGTCGAGATCCTCAAATGGGGAGATCTCGGCGCCCCGGTGGCAGCGTCTGAAATGCAAGGATCCTTCCACCAGGGGGACTCGTGATCCGATGGAGGGATCCTCAGAAAGGGAGACACTGACACTCCCGTGACCTCCCCCGGAGGGGAAAGATCCCTCGGGAGCATGGGGACTCATGGTAGGATGCCGTGTTTTCCGAAATGGAGAACTCGTTTACCCTGTTGTCGGAGTCTGGAGAGGTGAATACATTCCGGGAAAAGGGAGACTCGTCATACGATGACGCGGGTGGAATCCTGAGGAAAGGAGATCTCGGCACCCAGTGGAATCATCCGGAATGCAAGGATCCTTCCGGATCAAGGCAGACTCAGAATCCGACGGATGGTGCGTGGTGGTTCGTCTGGAAAAGAGATCTCGGCACCCTCGTGGCGGAGACATGGAAAGATGGGACTCCTGATCTAATGCCGGGTTTCTTAGAAAGGGAGTTCAGGTCGCCTCCTGTGGGTGTCTGCTGAGTAAAGGAGCTTATGGTACCTGGGTGACTCGTCGGCCGATCGGCGGTTCCTCAGAAAGAGAGTTCTCCAGAAGCCCTGGGAAAGATCCGTCCTGGATCAAAGGGATTCATGTTCTGATGCTGGATCCTCAGGTAGCGAGATCCTGACGTTCCCGTGTCGTCGTCCTCCAGAAAGAAAGGATCCTTCTGGTAACAAGGGTTTTCGTGATCCAATGGTGTGTCCCTCGGGAATGGAGATGTCGAGTACCCTGGTTGCAGCGTCTGGAAGGAAAACCCCATCTGGGAAAAGGGGGACTCATCGTCCTATGGTGGGATCCTGAGAGAGGGAGACCGAGGCGCACTGTGGCAGCGTCCGGAATGCAAGGATCTTTCAGGGAACAGGGGGACTCATGGACCGATGGCAGGATCCTCAGGAAGGGAGATACCAACGCTCCCGTGGCCTCCTCCGGAGGGTAAAGATCCCTCCGGGAACACGGGGACTCATGGAAGGATGGGGTGTTCCTCCGGAATGGAGATGTTGCGTCCCCTGGTGTCGGCCTCTAGAGGGGAAATTCCATTCCGGGAAAAGGAGGACTCATCTTTCAATGACGATAGCGGGATCCAGAGAAAGGGAGAACTGGGCATCCGGTGGCAACGTCTGGAATGCAAGGATCCTTCCGGGAACAGGGAGACTCGTAGTCCGATAGGAGGTGGGTGGGGGGATGGCTCCGGAAGGGAGATCTCGGCACCTTCGTGGTGCAGGGGGACTTGTGGTCAGAGGCGGGTTGCTCAGGAAGCTGGATCTCGGCTCTCCGTGACAGACGAAGGAGGGGAAATATTCTTCGTGGAATGCGGTACTCGCTTGGCGATGGTGGGCTCCTCAGGAAGGGAGATTTTGGCGCTGCCTTGCCTACGTCCCGAGGGGAAAGTTCCTAGCGGGAACAGGGAGGCAGTGGCCCCTTGGAGGCCTACTTGGAAGGGAAATGTCAGAGCACTCGTGGCACCGTTTGGAAGGGAAGGATCTTCCCAGGAACGGGGGGACTCGGGGTCCGATGACAGAGTCCTGATGAACAGACGGCATCAGCAGGGGAAATCTACATCCGGGAACACGGGGATTCGTGGTCTAGTTGCGGGTTCTACAAAGTGGGAAATCACAGAAGAGCTTGGGAGATCCTTCAGGTTAAAGAAACCTCCGGTAACCGGCGGAGTTGTGGTAGCATGGCGGGGTCCTCAGGAAGGGAAATCTCGGCGACCTAGAGTCAGGTTCTGGAGGGGAAATATCCTACTGCGAACACGGGAACTCGTCTCCTATGGCGTGCTCCTCAGATAGGAAGACCAAGGTGTCACGTGAGGGCGTCCGCCGGTTGAAGAACCTTCCCGCAAATGGGGAACTCGAGGTCCACTGGCGGGTAAATCAGGAAGAGATATCCCAGGGCCTGTCTGGCCCGTCAGGAGTACGGGGACTCGTGGTCCGCTGTCGGATCCTCAGGTTGGGAGATCTAGGCACCATGTTGGAAGGCATCTGGAAGGGAAAAATCCTTCCGGGAAAAAGGGGATTCCTTGTCCAGAGGCAGCTTTCTCAGAAAAGGAAATTACGTCTCCCCACGAGGACGTTCCCAAGGTGAAGAACCTTCTCTTTACTGGGCGAGTGCTAGTTCGATGGCGGGTTCCTCAGGAGGAGAGGTCTCGGCCCATCCATTTGGTCGTCTGAAAGTAAAGATTCTTAGGGGAAAAGGAGTACTCCTGGTCCGATGGCTGGCTCCTCAGAAAGGTAGGTCTCGGGGCTCTGTGACAGAGTAAGGAGTGGAAATACCCTTCGTGGATCCGCGGGATTCGTTTAGCGATGGCGGGCTCCACAGGCAGGGAGATTTTGGTCCCTCCTTGAGTGCGCCCGGAGGAGAAAGTTCCTAGCCGGAGCTAGGGGACTAGGGTCTGATGGCAGGCTCCTCAGGAAGCGATATCTCAGCAACCTTTTGGCGTCGGGCAAAGGCCAAAGATCCTCCCGCGGAACGGGGGACTCGTGGCCAGAAGGCGGATTTCCCCGGAAGGGAGATCTCAACGCACCCGAGACCTCCTTCGGAAGGGAAAGATCCATTCAGGAACATTGGGACTCCAGGTCCGACAGCGTGTTCCTCAGGAAGGGAGATTTCGGCCCCCTCGTGGCGGCATCTAGAGGGGAAGACTTTTTTAGGAAACAGGGGGACTCGTAGTCTGAGTGCGGGTTTCTCAGGACGTGAGGTCTTGCCATACTCGAGGTGGCGTACGAGGGTGAAAGATCCTGCCGTGAACAGGAGAACTCGTGGTCAGAACATGTATTCCTCAGGAAGGGAGATCTCGAAGCTCCCGTTGACTCCGCCGCGGGGGGGAGGACCCATTCGAGATGGGGCCTCCTAGTCCAATGGCGTGGACCTAAGTAAGGGAGTTCTCTTCGCCCTAGTAGTGGCGTCTGGAGGAGCACACTCCTTCCGGCAAAAGGGTCACTATTAGTCCGACGGAGGAATCCTCAGGAATGGAGATCATGGCACCTCGGTGGCTCTGTCTGGATGAGAAGGGTCCTGCCATGAAGAAGGGGACTCATGGTCTTGTGGCCCCGTCTGGGAGACCGAAGGGAAAGATCCTTGCGGGAGCAGGTCTGATAGCAGGCTGGTCAGGCAGGGAGAATTGGGCACCGTCGTGACCATATCCGGACAGCAAAACTCGTTCCGCAAATGGAGGACTCGTATTCCGATGATAGGTTTCTCAGGAGTGAAAATCTAGGCGCCTGCGTGGGTGTATCCGAAATGGAAAGTCCCTTCCAAAATGAGGGGGACTCGTGGTCCAAATGCGGGCTCCTGAAAAAATGGAGAACTCGGCCCAGGAGAGGCGGCATGCAGAGCGGTGAGATCCTAACGGGAAAAAAAGGACTCGTGGGTTCCTCAGGGGCTTCCGTGTCCTACTCCGGAGGGGAACGATGCTTCCGCGAACCGGGGGACTCCAAGTCCGGTGGCGGATTCCTCGGGAAGGAAGATCTCGGTATCCTATCTAGTCTTTCGAGGGTAATGATCCTTCCAGTAAGAAGGGGCTAAGGGACACTCATATTCCGATGGCGAGCTTCTCAGGAAGTGAGATCTCGGCACCATTGTGACGACGTCCGGAGACCAGAGATCCTCCCGTGAACAGGGGGACTCGTGGCTGAAGGCGCAATGCGGAGGGGAGAGCTCCTAACGGAAAAAAGGGACTCGGGAGTTCCTCAGGAAGGGAGATGTCAGAGCTTCCGTGTCCTCCTCCAGAGGGAAACGGTTCTTCCGGGAAAACTGGGACTCCAGGCCTGAGGCGGGTTCTTTGGGAAGGAAGATCTCGGCACCAGTGTGATGACGTCCGGAGGCCAGAGATCCTCCCACGAATAGGGGGACTCATGGTCCGAAGGTGGTTTCATCAGGAAGGTAGATCTCAGCGGCCCGTGGCAGAGTAAGGAGGGGAGAGAGCCTTGGTGGATCGGGTGGGCTCATGTTTCAATGGCGGGATGCTGAGGAAGGGATATTTCAGCTTCTTTCATTCAATAGTATTTATTGAGCGCTTACTAGGTGCAGAGTACTGTACTAAGCGCTTGGGATGAACAAGTCGGCAACAGATAGAGACAGTCCCTGCCGTTTGACGGGCTTACAGTCTAATCGGGGGAGACGGACAGACAAGAACAATGGCAATAAACAGAGTCAAGGGGAAGAACATCTCGTAAAAACAATGGCAACTAAATAGAATCAAGGTGATGTACAATTCATTAACAAAATAAATAGGGTAACGAAAATATATACAGTTGAGCGGACGAGTACAGTGCTGTGGGGATGGGAAGGGAGAGGTGGAGGAGCAGAGGGAAAAGGGGAAAGTGAGGCTTTAGCTGCGGAGAGGTAAAGGGGGGATGGCAGAGGGAGAAGAGGAGCTCAGTCTGGGAACGCCTCTTGGAGGAGGTGATTTTTAAGTAGGGTTTTGAAGAGGGAAAGAGAATCAGTTTGGCGGAGGTGAGGAGGGAGGGTGTTCCAGGACCGCGGGAGGACGTGACCCAGGGGTCGACGGCGGGATAGGCGAGACCGAGGGACGGTGAGGAGGTGGGCGGCAGAGGAGCGGAGCCTGCGGGGTGGGCGGTAGAAAGAGAGAAGGGAGGAGAGGTAGGAAGGGGCAAGGTGATGGAGAGCCTTGAAGCCTAGAGTGAGGAGTTTTTGTTTGGAGCGGAGGTCGATAGGCAACCACTGGAGTTGTTTAAGAAGGGGAGTGACATGCCCAGATCGTTTCTGCAGGAAGATGAGCCGGGCAGCGGAGTGAAGAATAGACTGGAGCGGGGCGAGAGAGGAGGAAGGGAGGTCAGAGAGAAGGCTGACACAGTAGTCTAGCCGGGATATAACGAGAGCCCGTAACAGTAAGGTAGCCGTTTGGGTGGAGAGGAAAGGGCGGATCTTGGCGATATTGTAGAGGTGAAACCGGCAGGTCTTGGTAACGGATAGGATGTGTGGGGTGAACGAGAGAGACGAGTCAAGGATGACACCGAGATTGCGGGCCTGAGAGACGGGAAGGATGGTCGTGCCATCCATGGTGATAGAGAAGTCTGGGAGAGGACCGGGTTTGGGAGGGAAGATGAGGAGCTCAGTCTTGCTCATGTTGAGTTTTAGGTGGCGGGCCGACATCCAGGTGGAGACGTCCTGGAGGCAGGAGGAGATGCGAGCCTGAAGGGAGGGGGAGAGGACAGGGGCGGAGATGTAGATCTGCGTGTCATCTGCGTGGAGATGGTAGTCAAAGCCGTGAGAGCGAATGAGTTCACCGAGGGAGTGAGTGTAAATGGAGAACGGGGAGGGCCAAGAACTGACCCTTGAGGAACTCCAACAGTTAAAGGATGGGAGGGGGAGGAGGCTCCAGCGAAGGAGACTGAGAATGACCGGCCAGGAAGGAATTCTCAGCAATTCTAAGCAATTCTAAGGAATTCTAAGGCTTCTTCATGACTGCGTCTGCAGGGGAAAATTCCTAGTGGGAACAGAGGGACCGAGGTCCGATAGCAGAATCCTCCGGAAGGGATTGCGTCGGAGGCCTCATGGCGGCGCGTAGAGTTGTAGGATCCTACCAGGAAGAAGGGGACTCGTGGTCCCATGATGGGTCTTCGGAAGACAGATCACGGGGCCCTAGTGTCGGCGTCTGGAGGGCAGGTATTCTATGGTCAACAGGGGAACTCGTTTTCCGATGGCGTGTTCTACAGAAAGGGAGATCAAATTGTCTGGATGGGGCGACCGCAGGTGAAAGAACCTTCCAGTAACTGGGAAACAAGTGATCTGAAGTCTGGTTCCACAGGAAGGTAGATATCGGTACCCTCGTGGTGGCATGCGAAGGCGAAAGATCCTACCACGAATAGGGAGACTCGTAGTCAGATGTAGGGTTCCTCCAGTTATGAGATCTCTAAACTTCCGTGGCCTCCTCCGGAGGAGAAAGATCCCTGGGGGAACATGGGGATTCGTGGTCCAATGGCGGGTTTCTCAAGAAGGGAGATCTTGGCACCCTCGTGGCGGCGACCAGGAAAGATGGAACTTCTGGTCTAATGGCAGGTTCCTGAGAAAGGAAGTTTGCCTCCTTTGGGCTACCGCAAGATAATGGACCTTTTGGTACTGGTCGGCCAACTGGGGATTCTTCAAAGAAGACGGATGTCTGGAGTCACAGGAGAAAGATCCTTCCTGGAACAGGGGAATTTGTGTTCCGATGGCGGGATGCACAGGAAACGAGATCATTATGTTCCCGTGTCCTCTTCCTCCGGAGGGAAAAGATCCAGCCGGGATCAAGGGGTCTCGTGGTGCGATGCCTTGTTCCTCTGGAAAGGAGATCTCGGGTATCCTCTTGGCAGCGTCTGGAAGGGTTAGGGTTAAGGTTAAGGTTAGGTTTAGGGTTTGGGTGAGGGTTAGGATTAGGGATAGGGAGATGAAAGTGTCCGTGTGGGGCGTCCGCAAGTGAAAGAACCTTCAGGTAACTGGGGGACCCGTGGTCCGATGGCTGGTTCCTCAGAAAGGCAGATCTCGGCACTCTCGTGGCGGCGACTGGGAAAGATGGGACTCCTGGTCAAATGCCAGGTTCCTCAGAAAAGAGGTCCAGGGAGCCTCCGCAGGGTAAAGGAGCTTATGGCACCTGGGAGACTTGTAGGCCGACTGGGTGTTCCTCAAAGAAGATGGATCTACAGAAGTGCAGGGGAAAGGTACTTCCTGGAAAAGGGGGACTCGTCTTCCTATCGCGGGATCCTCAGGGGGCTATATCTTGACATTCCCGTGTCCTTTCCGTCCGGAAGGAAAGGGTCCACCCGGCAGCAAGGGATCTCGTGGTGCGATGGCGTGTTCCTCTAGAAGGGAGATCTTGGGTACCCTCGGGCAGCGTCTGGAAGGGTTAGGGTTAGGGTTAGAGTAAGGGTTAGAGTTAGGGTTCGGGTTAGGGCTAAGGAGATCAAAGTGTCAGGGTGGGACGTCCACAGGTCAAAGAACCTTCCGGTAACTGGGGGATTCGTGGTCTAATGGCTGTGTCCTCAGGAGGCCAGATCTCGGCAACCTCGTGGTGGCATGCAAAGGACAAAGATCCTACCACTAATAGGGAGACTCGGAGTCAGATTTCGGGGTCCTCCGGTAAGGAGATCTTGAATCTTCCTTGGCCTCCTCTGGTGCACCCTCGGGGCAGCGACCAGGAAAGATGGGACTCCTGCTCTATTGCCAGGTTCCTCAGTAAGGGAGATCAGGTCGCCTCCTGTGTGCGTCCGCAGGACCAAGGTGCTTATGGTACCTGGGTGACTCGTCAGCCGATTGGGAGTTCCTCAAGAAAGATGCATCTCTTGACACTCAGGGGAGAGATCCTCCCTGGAACAGGAGGATTCGTGCTTCGAGGCGGGATCCTCAGAGAGCAAGATGTTCTCTTCCTCCAGAGGGAAAACACCTCACCGGAAACAAGGGGTCTCGTGGTGCGATGGCATGTTCCTCCAGACGGGAGATCTTGGGTACCCTCGGGCGGCGTCTGGAAGGGTTAGGGTTAGGGTTAGGGTTTAGGGAGATCAAAGTGTCCGGGTGGGGCGTTTGAAGGTGAAAGAACCTTCCGGTAATTGGGGGAATCGTGGTCCGGTGTCGGCAGTCTCAGGATGGCAGATCTCAGCACCCTCTTGCTGGTGTGGGTAGTCAAAAGATCCTACGACGAATAGGGAGACTCGTAGTCAGAGTTCCTCTGGAAAGAAGATTTCAAAACTTCCGTGGCCTCCTCCAGAGGCAAAAGATCCTTCGAGGAACATGGGGAGTCGTGGTCCAATGGCGTCTTCTTCAGCAAGGGAGATCTTAACACCATCGTGGTGGTGACCGGGAAAGATGGGACTCCTGGTCTAATGGCAGATTCTTCAGGCATATAGTTCACGTCACCTCCTGTGGGCGTCGGCAGGGTAAGGGAGCTTATGGTACCCCGGCGACTCATCAGCTGATTGAGTGTTCCTCAAGGAAGATGGATCTCCAGAGGCGCAGGGGAAAGATCCTTCCTGGAACAGGGAGATTCGTGTTGCATTTGTCAGGATCCTCAGGAAGTGCGACGTTCCCATGTCCTCTTCCTCCGGAGGGAAAAGATCCACCCAGGAACAAGGGGTCTCATGGTGCAGTGGCGTGTTGCTACGGAAGGAAGATCTCAGGGACCCTCGGGCTGCGTCTGGAAGTGTTAGGGTTAGGGTTAGGTTTAAGGAGACCAAGTGTCCATGTTGGGCGACCGCAGGTGAAAGCACCTGCCGGCAACTTGGGGACTCGTGGTCCGATGGGTGGTTCCTCAGGAAGACAGAATTCGGCACCCTCGTGGAGTTGTGAGAAGGCAAGAGATCCAACCACGAATAGGGAGAATCGTCGTCGGATGTCGGGTTCCTCCTGTAAGGAGACCTCGAAACTCCCGTGCCCTCCTCCAGAAGGGAAAGATCCGCGCTCTGCTGCCTTTGACACTGTCGACCATCCCCTCCTCCTCCATACCTTATCTCACCTTGGCTTCACGGAGTCTGTCCTCTCCTGGTTCTCCTCTTACCTCTCTGGCCGGTCATTCTCAGTCTCCTTCGCTGGAGCCTCCTCCCCCTCCCATCCTTTAACTGTTGGAGTTCCTCAAGGGTCAGTTCTTGGCCCTCCCCGTTCTCCATTTACACTCACTCCCTCGGTGAACTCATTCGCTCTCACGGCTTTGACTACCATCTCTACGCAGATGACATGCAGATCTACATCTCCGCCCCTGTCCTCTCCCCCTCCCTTCAGGCTCGCATCTCCTCCTGCCTCCAGGACGTCTCCACCTGGATGTCAGCCCGCCACCTAAAACTCAACATGAGCAAGACTGAGCTCCTCATCTTCCCTCCCAAACCCGGTCCTCTCCCAGACTTCTCTATCACCGTTGATGGCACGACCATCCTTCCCGTCTCTCAGGCCCGCAATCTCGGTGTCATCCTTGACTCGTCCCTCTCGTTCACCCCACACATCCTATCCGTTACCAAGACCTGCTGGTTTCACCTCTACAATATCGCCAAGATCCGCCCTTTCCTCTCCACCCAAACGGCTACCTTACTGTTACGGGCTCTCATTATATCCCAGCTAGACTACTGTGTCAGCCTTCTCTCTGACCTCCCTTCCTCCTCTCTCGCCTCGCTCCGGTCTATTCTTCACTCTGCTGCCCGGCTCATCTTCCTGCAGAAACGATCTGGGCATGTCACTCCCCTTCTTAAACAACTCCAGTGGTTGCCTATCGACCTCCGCTCCAAACAAAAACTCCTCACTCTAGGCTTCAAGGCTCTCCATCACCTTGCCCCATCCTACCTCTCCTCCCTTCTCTCTTTCTACCGCCCACCCCGCAGGCTCCGCTCCTCTGCCGCCCACCTCCTCACCGTCCCTCGGTCTCGCCTATCCCGCCGTCGACCCCTGGGTCACGTCCTCCCGCGGTCCTGGAACGCCCTCCCTCCTCACCTCCGCCAAACTGATTCTCTTTCCCTCTTCAAAACCCTACTTAAAAATCACCTCCTCCAAGAGGCGTTCCCAGATTGAGCTCCTCTTTCCCCTCTACTCCCTCTGCCATCCCCCCTTTACCTCTCCGCAGTTTAACCCTCTTTTTCCCCTTTTCCCTCTGCTCCTCCACCTCTCCCTTCCCATCCCCACAGCACTGTACTCGTCCGCTCAACTGTATATATTTTCGTTACCCTATTTATTTTGTTAATGAATTGTACATCGCCTTGATTCTATTTAGTTGCCATTGTTTTTACGAGATGTTCTTCCCCTTGACTCTGTTTATTGCCATTGTTCTTGTCTGTCCGTCTCCCTCGATTAGACTGTAAGCCCGTCAAACGGCAGGGACTGTCTCTATCTGTTGCCGACTTGTTCATCCCAAGCGCTTAGTACAGTGCTCTGCACATAGTAAGCGCTCAATAAATACTATTGAATGAATGAATGAATGCGTCGGGGAACATGGGGAGTCGCTGTCCGATGGCGTGTTTCTCAAGAAGGTAGATCTCAGAACCGTCGTGGCAGCGAGCGGGATAGGTGGGACTCCTGGTCTAATTGCAGGTTCCTCAGAAACGGAGTTCACTTCGCCTCCTGTGGGCATCCGCGGGGTAAAGGAGTTTATGGTTTCTGGGAGACTCGTCGGCATATTGGGAATTCCTCAAGGAAGATGGATCTCCGGATGCACAGGGGAAATCTCCTTCCAGGACCACGGAGATTCGTGTTACGAGGTCGGGATCCTCAGGAAGCGAGATTTTGACGTTCCTGTGTCCTCTTCCTCCGGAGGGAAAAGATCCACCTGGGAACAAGAGGTTCCGTGATGGGATGACGTGTTTCTCCGGAAGGGAGATCTCGGGTACTCTCGGGGTGAATCTGGAAGGCTTAAAGTTAGGGTTAAGGTTAGGTTTAAGGGTAGGTTTAGGGAGATCAAAGTGTCCCGGTTGGGCGTCCGCAGTTGAAAGAACCTTCCGGTAACTGGTGGACTGGTGGTCCAATTGCCGGATCCTCAGAAAGGTAGACCACTGCACCCTAGTACTGCCCGTGCGAAGGCGAAAGATTCTCCCGCGAATAGGGAGACTCGTAGTCAGATGTCGGCTTCCTCCGGTTATGAGTTCTCGAAACCTCCATGGCCTCCTCCGGAGGGGAAAGATCCTTCGGGCCACACGGGGAGTCATAGTCCAATGACGTTTTCAACAGGAGGGTAGATCTCGGCAACATCGCGGCAGCAGCTGGGAAACATGGGACTCCTGGTCTTATGGCAGGGTCCTCAGAAAGGGAGTTCAGTTCGCCTCCTGTGGGCATCCGCAGGCTAACGGAGTTTGTGGTACCTGGGAAACTCGTCAGCATACTGAAGATTCCTCAAGGAAGATGGATCTCTGGACGCACAGGGAGAGAGCCTTCCTGGAACAGGGGGATTCGTGTTCCGATGGCGGGATCCTCAGGAAGCTAGATCTTGACGTCCCCTTGAACTCTTCCTCCGGATTAAAAAGATCCACCCGGGAACAAGGGATCTCGTGGTGCAGTGGCGTATGACTCCAGAAGGGAGATCTTGGAGACCCTTGGGCAGGATCTTGAAGGGTTAGAGTTAGGGTTAGGGTTAGGTTTAGGGTTAGGTTTAGGGTTAGGGAAATCAGAGTGTAAAGGCAGGGGCGTACGCAGTTGAAAGTACCTTCTGGTAACTGGTGCACTTGAGGTCCGATGTCGGGATCCTCAGGAAGGCAGAACTCTGCACCCTCGTGGTGGCGTACGAAGGAGAAAGATACTAACATGAATAGGGAGACTCATAGCCAGAAGCAGGAGTCCTCCGGTTAGGGGATCTCAAAACTTCCGTGGCCTCCTAAGGAGGGGAAAGATCCTTCGGGAAACATAGGGAGTCGTGGTACGATGGCGTATTCCTCAGGAAGGGAGGTCTCGGCACCCTCGTGGCGCAGTGGAAAGAGCACGGGCTTTAGAGTCAGGGCTCATGAGTTCGAATCCCAGCTCTGCCACATGTCAACTGTGTGACTGTGGGCAAGTCACTTAACTTCTCTGTGCCTCAGTTCCCTCATCTGTAAAATGGGGATTAAGACTGTGAGCCCCATGTGGACAACCTGATTCCCCTGTGTTTACCCCAGCGCTTAGAACAGTGTTCTGCACATAGTAAGCGCTTAACAAATACCAACATTGGAGACTGGGAAAGATGATACTCCTGGTCGAATGGCGGGTTCCTCAGAAAGGGAGTTAGGTCGCCTCCCGTGGACGTCCGCAAGGTAAAGGTGCTTTTGGTACCTGGGAGACTCGTCGGCCAAATGGGAGTTCCTCTAGAAAGATGCATCTCTGGACGCTCAGGGGAAAGATTCTTCTGGGAGCTAGGGGATTCGTGTTACGATGGCGTGATTCTCGGGCAGGCGGGATCTTGATGTTCCCATGTCCTTTTCCTCTGGAGGGAAAAGATCCCACCGCAAATAAGGGATCTCGTGTTGCGATGGCGTGTTTTCCCGGAAAGGAGATCTTGGGAACGCTCGGGAGGCACCTGGGAGGCTCGTAGTCAGATGTACGATTCCTCGGGTCAGGAAATCTCGAAACTTCCGTGGCCTCCTCCAGAGGGGAAAGAGCCTTCGGGGAGAACGGAGAGCCGTGGTGCGATGGCTTGTTCCTCAGGAAGGGAGATCTCGACCCGCTCGTGGAGGCGACCGGGAAAGATGGCACTCCTAGTCTAATGGTGGGTTCCTCAGAAAGAGAGTTCAGGTCGCCTCCTGTGGGCGTTCGCAGGGTAATGGAGCTTAATGGTACCTGGGACACTCATCGTTTGACTGGGGGTTCATCAATGAAGATGGATCTCCGGACGAGCAGGGGAAAGAGCCTTCCTGGAACAGGGGGATTCGTGTGCCAATGTAGGTAGGTATCCTCAGGAAGCGAGATCTCGACGTTACCGAGTCCTCTTCCTTTGGAGGGCAAAGATCCACCCGGGAACAAGGTGTCTCGTGGTACGATGGCATGTTCCTCCAGAAGGGAGATCTCAGGTACCCGCGGGCAGCGTCTGGAAGGGTTAGGGTTAGGATTACGGTTAGGTTTAGAGTTAGGGTTAACGTTAGGGAGATCAAAGAAAAAACCTTCCAGTAACTGGGGGATTCGTGGTTCATTGGCTGGTTCCTCAGGGAGACAGATCTCAACACCCTCATGCTTGCGTGCACAGGCGAAAGCTCTTACCACGTATTCCTATCTGAATGCAGAGACTCGTAATCAGATGTCAGGTTCCCCCGTTAAGGAGATCTCGAATCTTCCGTGGCATCTTCCAGAGGGGAAAGATCCCTCGGGAACATGCGGAGTCGTAGTCCGTTGGCGTGTTCCTCTGGAAGGGAGGTGTCGGATACCCACGGGCGGCGTCTGGAAAGATTAAGATTAGGGTTAGGTTTTAGGGTTAGGGTTAGGGTTAGGGAGATCAAAGTGTCCGGGTGGGGCGTCTGCGGTTTGAAAGGACGTTCCTGTAACTGGGGGACTCGTGGTCCCATGGCTGGTTCTTAAAGAGGGCAGATCTTGACACGCTCGTGATGGCGACCGGGAAAGATGGGACTTCTGTTCCAATGCCAGGTTCCTCAGAAAGGGAGTTCAGATCGCTTCCAGTGGGCGTCTGCAGTGTAAAGGAGTTATGGTACCTGGGAGACTTCTCAGCCGATTGGGGGTTTTTCAAGGAAGCAGGATCTCTTTACGCGCAAGGGAAAGATCCTTCCTGCAAGAGGGGGAATCTTGTTCCAATGGCGGGATCCGCAGGGAGCGAGATTTTGATGTTCCCGGGTACTCTTCCTCTGGAAGGAAAGATCCCCCCGGGAACAAGGGGTCCCATGGTGCAATGGTGTGTTCCTTAGGAAGGGACATCTCGGGTATCCTTGTGCATCGTCTGGAAGGGTTACGGATGGGGTTATGGTTAGGATTTGGGTTATGTTTAGGGAACTCGAAGTGTCCGGGTGGGGCTTCGGCAGGTGAAAGAACCTGGCGAGAACTGCGGGACTCGCAGTCCTAAGGCTTGTTCCTCAGGAGGGCAATCTCGACACCCTTGTAGTGACGTGTCAGGGCGAAAAATCCTAACATGAATAGGGCAACTCATAGTCAGATGTCGGGTTATTCCGGAAAGGAGATCTTGAAACTTCCGTAGCCTCCTCCAGAGGGGAACAATATTTCGGAGAACATGGGGAATCATGGTCCGATGGCGTATTCCTCAGGAAGGGAAATCTCGGCACCCTCGTGGTGGCGACTGGGAAAGATGGGCTCTTGGTGTATTGGCGGGCTCCTCAGAATGGGAGCTCAGGTCTCCTCCTGTGGGCGACTGCAGGGTAAAGGAGCTTATGGTACCTGGGCGACTCGTCGGCCGACTGGGGGTTCCTCAAGAAAGATTGATCTCCAGACACACAGGGGAAAGATCCTTCGTGGAACAGGAGGATTCGTGTTCTGATGTCGGGTTCCTCAGGAAGCGAGATCTTGACGTTCCTGTGTCCTTATCCTCCGGAGGGAAAAGATCCAACCGGGAACAAGGGGTCAAGTGGTTCTCTGGCGTGTTCCACCGGAAGGGAGATCTCGGGTACCCGCAAGCCGCATCTGGAAGGGTCAGGGTTATGATTTGGGTTGGGTTAGGGTAAAGGTTAAGGTTAAGTTTAGGGTTAGGTTAAAGTAGCCAGAAGTGTCCGGGTGGTTAGGGTTAGGGTTAGAGAGCTCAGAGTGTCCGGGTGGGTCATCCACTTGTGAAAGAACCTTTCGGTCACTGTAGGCTTGTGTTCCTATGGCTGGTTCCCCAGGAAGGCAAATCTTGGCACCCACGAGGTGGCGTGCGAAGGTGAAAGATCCTACCATGAATAGGGAGACTCATAGTCAGATGTCATGTTCCTCCGGTAAAGAATTCTCGAAACTTCCGTGGCCTTCTCTGGAGGGGAATGATAATAATAATAATAATAATGTTGGTATTTGTTAAGCGCTTACTATGTGCCGAGCACTGTTCTAAGCGCTGGGGTAGACACAGGGGAATCAGGTTGTCCCACGTGGGGCTCACAGTCTTAATCCCCATTTTACAGATGAGGGAACTGAGGCACCGAGAAGTTAAGTGACTTGCCCAAAGTCACACAGCTGGCAAGTGGCAGAGCCGGGGTTTGAACCCATGACCTCTGACTCCAAAGCCCGTGCTCTTTCCAGTGAGCCACGGGGAACATCGGGAGTCGTGTGTCCGATCGTGTATTTCTCAGAAACTGAGATCTCGGCACCCTCGTGGCGGCAACGGGGGAAAATGGAACTCCTGGTCTAATGGCGAGTTCTTCAAAAAGGGAGTTTAGGTCGCCTTCTGTGGGCGTCCGCAGGGTTAAGGGGCTTATGGTACCTGGGAGACTGGTTGGACGACTGGGTGTTCCTCAAGTAAGATGGATCTCCCGAAGCGCAATGGAAAATACTTCCTGGAACAAGGGGATTCGTGTTCCGATGTCAGAATCCTCAGAAAGCGAGATCTTGACGCTCCCGTGTCCTCTTCCTCCGGAGGGAAATGATCCACGCGGGAACAAAGGGTCTCGTGGTTCGATGGCGTGGGCCTCCGGAAGGGAGATCTCGGGTACCCTCGGGTGGGGTCTGGAAGGGTTAGGGTTAGGCTTTGGGTGAGGTTTAGGGTTAGGTTCAGGGTGATCCAAGTGTCCGGGTGGGACGTTCGCAGGTTAACTGGTAACTTCCAGTAACTGGGGGGCCTCGAGGTCTGATGGCCGGTTCTTAAGGAAGGCAGATCTCGACACCCTCATAGCGGTGCCCGGGAAAGATGAGACTTCAGGTCTAATGCCAGGTTCCTCGAAAAAGGAGTTGAGGTCGCCTTCTGTGGGCATCAGCAGGTGCTTATAGTATCTGGGAGATTGGTCAGCCGATTGGGGGTTCCTCAGAGAAGATGGATCTCTGGACCTACAAGGCAAAGATCCTTCCTGGAACAGGCGGATTCGTGTGTCGATGGCGGGATCTTCAGGAAATGAGATCTTGACGTTCCCGAGTCCCCTTCCTATGGAGGGAAAAGATCCACCCGGGAACAAGGGGTCTCGTGGTGCGATGGAGTGTTCCTCTGGAAGGGAGATCTCGAGTACCTTGGGCATCGTCTGGGAGGGTTAGGGTTAGGGTTATGTTTAGGGAGCTCAAAGTGTCCCAGTGGGGCGTCCGCAAGTGAAAGAACCTTCCGATAACTAGAGGACTCGCGGTCCAAAGCCTGGCTCCTCAGGAAGGCAGATCTCGGCACCCTCGTGGAGGCGTGCGGAGTCAAAATAGGCTACCACGAATAGGCAGCCTTGGAGTCAGATGACGGGATCCTCCGGGAAGGAGATCTCGAAATTTCCATGGCCTCCTCTGGCTCGGAAAGATCCTTCGGGGAACATGGGACGTCGTGGTCCGATGGCGTGTTTCTCAGGAGGGGAGAGCTCAGCACCCTCGCGGCGGCGACGAGGAAAGATGGGACTCCTGGTCTAATGGCGTGTTCCTCAAAAACGGAGTTCAGGTCGCCTCCAGTGGGCGTCCGCAGTGTAAAGGAGCTTATGGTACCTGGGAGACTTGTCGGCCGACTGGGGATTCCTCAAGGAAGATGGATCTCTGGACGCGCCGGGGAAAGATCCTTCCTGGAACAGGGGAATTTGTGTGCCGATGTCGGGATCCTCAGGAAGCTTGATCTTGACGTTCCCTGTGTCCTCTTCCTCCGGAGGTAAAAGATCCACCCAGGAACAAGCGATCAAGTGGTGTGATGGCGTGTTCCTGCGTAAGGGAGATCTCTTGTAACTTTGGGCAGCATCTGGAAGGGTTAGGGTTAGGGTTCGGCTTACAGAGATGTCCAGGTGGGGCGTCCGCAAATGAAAGAACCTTCCGGTAACTGGGGACTCATGGTCCGATGGCTGGTTCTTAAGGAAGGCAGATCTCGGGACCCTCGAGGCGGCGACCGGGAAGGATGGGACTTCTGCTCTAATGCCAGGTTCCTCAGAAAGGGAGTTCAGGTCACCTCCTGTGGGCGTTCGCAGGGAAAGGAACCTGGGCTACTTGTCGGCCGATTGGGAGTTCCTCAAGGAAGATGGATCTACGGATGAGCAGGGGAAAGATCCTTCCTGGAACACGGGGATTCATGTTCCGACGTCGGGATCCCCAGAAAGCAATCCCTTGACGTTCCCGAGTCATCTTCCTCCGGAAGGCAAAGATCCACCCGGAACCAAGGGGTCTCATGGTGCGATGGCGTGTTCAGGTTCAGTTTAGGGTTAGGTTTAGTGAGATCAAGGTGTCCGGGTGGTTTGGGTTAGGGTTAGGGTTAGGTTTAGGGAGCTTAAAGTGTCCCGGTGGGGCGTCCGCGGTTGAAAGAACCTTCCGGGAACTGGGGGACTCGTGGTCCGATGGCTGGTTCCTCAGGAAGGCAGATCTGAACACCCTCATGGTGGCGTGCATAGGCGGAAGATTGTACCACGAATAGGGAGACTGGTAGTCAGATGTCGGGTTCCTCCGGAAAGGAGATCTCGAAACTTCCGTAGCCTCCTCCGGAGGGGAAAGATCCTTTGGGGAACATGGTGAGTCGTGGTCCGATGGCGTGTCCTTCAGGAAGGGTGATGTTGGCACCCTCTTGTCGGCGATGGGGAAGGATGGGACTCCTGGTCTAATGGCGGATTCCTCAGAAAGGGAATTCACGTCGCCTCTTGTGGGCGACCGCAGGAAACAGGAGCTTGTTCATTCATTGAGTAGTATTTATTGAACACTTCCTATTTGCAAAGCCCTCTACTAAGCGCTTGGAATGTACAATTCGGCAAGAGATAGAGACAATTCCTGCCCAATGACGGGCTTACAGTCTAATCGGGGAAGACAGACGGACACAGACAAGACAACATAATCACGATAAATAGCATCAAGGGGACGTAGGCCTCATTAAACAAAATAATTAGGGTAATAAAAACGTATACAAATGAGCACAGTGCTGAGGGGAGGTGAAGAGGGAGGAAGTAGAGGGCAGAGGGGGAGCAGAGAGGGAGCAGAGGGAGCAGAGGGAAAAGGGGAGGCTCAGTCTGGGAAGGCCTCTTGGAGGAAGTGAACTCTCAGTAGGGCTTTGAAGAGGGGAAGAGAGTTAGTTTGGCGGGGGTGAGGAGGGACGGCATTCCAGGACAGCCGTAGGACGAGGGCCAGAGGTCGACGGCGGGATAGGCATGAACGGGGGACGGAGAGGAGGTGAGCGGGAAAGGAACGGAGCGTGCGGCGGGGCGGGTAGTAGAAAGAGAGAAGGGAGGTGAGGTAGGAGGCGGCAAAGTGATGGAGAGCCTTGAAGCCCGGAGCGAGAAGTTTCTGTTTCGTGCAGAGGTTGCTAGGCAACCACTGGAGGTTTTTAAGGAGGGGAGTAACATGCCCAGTGCGTTTCTGCAGACTGATGATATGCACAGCTGAATGAAGAATAGTCTGGAGTGGATAGAGACAGGCGCAAGGGAGGGAGGCAAGGGAAGTCCGAGAGAAGGTTGACACAGTTATCTAGCTGGGATATTATGAGAGCTTTTACCAGTACGATATCCGTTTGGATGGAGAGGAAAGGGCGGATCTTGGCGATATTGTAAAGGTGAGACCGGCAGGTTTTGGTGATGGATTGGATGTGTGGGGTGAATGAGAGAGCTGAGTCAAGAATGACACCAAGGTTGCGGGCTTGAGAGACGGGGAGGATGGTCGAACAGGGTAGTCAGGAAGAGGTCAGGGCTTGGGAGGGAAAATAAGGAGCTCAGTTTTGGACATGCTGAGTTTTAGGTGGCAGGCAGACAGCCAGGTAGAGTCGCCCTGGAGGCAGGAGGAGATAACGAGCCTGAAGGGAGGAGGAGAGAACAGGGGAGGAGCTCTAGATTTGGGTGTCATCTGCATAGAGATGGTAGTTGAAGCCGGCGGAGCGAATAAGAGAAGCGGCGTGGGTCAGTGGTAAAAGCACGGGCTTAGGAGTCAAAGGTTGTGGGTTCTAATCCCGGCTCTGCCACCTGTCAGCTGTGTGACTTTGGGCAAGTCACTCGACTTCTCGGTGCCTCAGTGACCTCATCTGTAAAATGGGGATTAAGACTGTGAGCCCCAAGTGGGACAACGTGATTACCCTGTATCTAGCCCAGCGCTTAGAACAGTGCTCGGCACATAGTAAGCGCTTAGCAAATGGTAACATTATTATTATTATGAGTTTACCAAGGGATGAGCATAGTTGGAGAATAGAAGGGGGCCCAGAACTGACCCTTGAGGAACCCTTAGAGTTAGAGGATGGGAGGGGGAAGAGGAGCCCGCGAAAGGGACCGAGAATGAACGGCCCGGAATATAAGAGGAGAACCAGGAGAGGATGGAGTCCGTGAAGCCAAGGTGAGAAAAGGTGTGGAGGAGAGGAGGTTGATCGATAATGTCAAAGGCAGCTGAGAGGTCGAGGAGGATTAGCATAGAGTAGGAACCATATGGATCGGGGATGAAGGAGGTCATGGGTGGCTTTTCCATCCCTTACACCATCTCTTCCTCCTTTCTTCCCTCCACAGCTGCTGACAAGTATGGCCTTTGGAGCCCCTGCTTCATCATGGGAAGCTCTCCTTCATTCTTGACCTGTTCCTATCTCAGTCATTCTTCCTCTTTGCCATCACTGAAACCTGATTCTTCTCAGGCAGCCTGTTCTCCCCTGCTGCTCTATCCACAGGGGGCCTCATCTTCTCCCACTCCCCCAGTCTCACTTCTCATGCCCCAGTGCTGCATCACACCATTCCACCTTCCCTATCCCTTTCTTCCCCTTCTTTTGAAGCTCCTGTGAACCACCTCTACCACACTTTCCTTACCATCCTCCCAGATCCCTCCTCCAACTTTAACCATTTGATCCCTTTATCACATTCCTTCTCTCCTTCTCCATGCCCTCTTTGACACTGGAGAACTTCGATATCCACATAGAGGATCCTGATGACCCTTCTGCTGCCCGCCTTCTATCACTTCTCAATTCTGCCAACCGCCTGCTCCACCCCACCTTATCCACCCATCAATTTGGACATGCACTCGATCTCATCATCTCTAACCTCTGCATAATCTCTACACTCACCCACTCTGAAATCCTCCTATCTGACCACAACCTCCTCACTTGCTTCCTCTCCCACACACCATTCACTTGTATTTATTGAGCACTTGCTGTATGCAAAGCTCTGTACTAAGCACTTGAGAAAGTACAGTATAACCCACAAACAGACATATTCCTTCCCACAGCGAGCTCAGAGTCTAGAAGGGGAGGCAAACATTAACATAAATTAGTAGATTAATATATAAATTTCAGATATATACAGATGTACTGTGGGGTTGCCCCACAGCACTTATGTACATACTTGCAATTTTATTTATTTGTAATTGATGTCTGCCTCTCCCCATCTAGACTCTAAACTCGTTGTGGATAGGGAAAGTATCTGCTTATTGTTGTGCTGTATTTTCCCAAGCACTAAATACAGTACTCTGCACACAGTAAGAGCTTAATAAATGTGTTTGAATGATTTTTATATTCTTTTCTCCCAGGTGATGTACAGTGCTCCCGATATTATAATTAGTCATTAACTATCACTGTTTATTGATTGATTGATAGAGGGGTCCGACAAGAAGCAGGGTGGTCAGCAAGGAGGCTGATGGCTGTAATTGAGGTGGGATATGACAGGCGCTCCGATCAGCAGAGTAGCAGTTTGTTTGGAGAGGAAGGGGTGAATTCAAGAGTTGTTCTGAAGATAGAACCAACAGCACTTGGTAAGAGATTGTACATGCAGGTGGAATGAGAGAGATGAGTCAAATATGATGCTGATTGTGGGCCTGTGAGACAGAGAGGGTAATAGTGCTGTTAAAAGTGATAGGAAAGTTGAGGAGAGGAGAAGACTTTTGTGGGAAGATGAGAAATTCCTTTTTGGACAAGGTAAGCTTGTGGTGTTGTTAGGGCATCCAAAAAGAGATGTCTTGGAGGTAGGAAGAACTGTGAGATTGTAGAGAATGTGAGAGATCGTGGAAGGAGAAGAGGATTTGGGACTCATCAGTGTAGAAATGGTAGTTGCAGCCATGGAAGCACCTTACGTGCAGGGATTGAGTCTACCAAATCTATTGTTTTGTACTCTCCCAAGCACTTTGCACAGATTCTGCATAAAGTAAGCACTCACTAAATTCAATTAATTTATTGTTCGATTAATTTTCCAGTGAAGTGGGGGCAAATAGAAAATAGAGAAGCAGAGCTGAGGGAGCCCCACAATGAAGAGGAGGGAAGCAGAGGGTAAACTGGAGAAACTGGAGACTGAAGAAGCTTCCAGGGAGATAGGAAAAAAAGACAGAACAGTGTCAGTGAAACCGAGCTCGGGTAGCATTCTCAGGAGAAAGGGATGGTCCACAGTGTCCAAGGCAGCTGAAAGGTCCAGGATTAGGGTGGAATAGAGTCATTAGATTTGCCAAGAAGGAGATCACTGGAAAAGGCAGTTTTCATGAAGTGGGAGGAATGGAAGCCAGGTTGCAGGTGTTCAAGGAGAGAAGTGGAGAGAGGAATTGAGGCAGAAGATGTAAGCAAATGGGTTGAGAAGTTTGGAAAGGAAGAGTAGAAAGGAGGTGGAATGATAACTGGACGGTGCTGATAATAAACTTCAAGAAGAGAAGGCTTAGTTTGAGACTCTTATGAATCTGAAAGACATGGAGGGTAGAAGGATAATTAATAACAACAGAGGTATTTCTAAAGCGTTTATTATGTACAATGCACCGTACTAAGTATTGGGATAAAAGCAAGATAATCAGTTCAGGTACAGTAAGAATGGGGAATTGTTGCTGGGTAGAGGAGTGGGCAGAATTAAAGCAAGCAAGAATCAGTGTGTGAGATGATTGAAGCTGTACTGGTGTCTGAATTTCCAGTAGCAGCACTCCACAGCTTGTGCACAAGAATGGAGGAACTATACTGTAGAGGAGAGTCAAGATTGCTTGTCAATGGTACGAAATCAAACTCTGGCTCTGCCACTTGTCTGCTGTGTGGCCTTGGACAAGTCATATAATGGGGATTGAGACTGTGAGCCCCACAAAGGACAGGGACTGCCTTACTAGATTTTCTTGTGTCCACCGCAGCGCTTAGTACAGTGCCTGGCACATAGTAAAGTGCTTAACAAATGCCATGATCATTATTATTATTATTATTGTTGTTATTAAATCAGCGGAGGAGTAGGGCAGTGAGAGAGATGAGTTCAATTAAGAGGGTGGTTTTGAGAGTGTGGATTTGTGCATCAAAATCAGGTAGGCTAGGTGAGGATATCAAAAGAGGCAAGATGACCTTGAGAAATGGAGGAAATGAAAAGATAAGCGGTCCTTCTAGGGGAACTGAGCAGATCTGTTTGAAGGGGCATATGGAACAGAAGTCAGGGCAGGAGCTTTGATTGGAAAGTAGAATTTGAGAGTTGGTTTTGGTGTACAGTAAATAGAGAAGTTGAAATAGAGGGTGGGTCCAAAATTGAGTGTGCGTGGGTGAGGTGGGTTCATTCATTCATTCAATCGAATTTACTGTTACAGGTTAGACCAGGAGGTCAGTGGGTTGAAGAGTGAGAGAAATCTGGTAGCAGAAGGGTAGTTGGGAACATTCATATGGATGCTGAAGACCCCTAGGACCAATGAAAGGATGAAAAAAGAGAAGGAAAGTGAGAAAGGGAATTGCAATTGTTCAGAAGTTGGAGGTGAGACCAGGGGGTAGTTGTAAATAAATGCCACAAGTAATTGAAATCAGTGGTAGAGCCAGATGATATAGGATTCTTGTGGGCCATCAGTTGTGTTTACCAACTCTATTGTATTGTGTTCATAGTAATAATAATGATTAGGGTATTTGTTAAGCACTTACTGTGTGCCAGGGATTGTACTAAGCACTGGCCTGGATACAAGCAACTCGGATTGGACAAAGTACCTGTCTCATGTGGAGCTCATAATCTCAATCTCCATTTTATATATGAGGTAACTGAGGCCCAGAGAAGTGAAGTGACTTGCCTAAGGTCACATAACAGAGACATGGCGGATCTGGAATTAGAACCCAGTACCTCATGACTCCCAGCCCTGTTCTCTGTCCACTATACCACGCTGCATCTCAGTATTTAGTCCAGTGCTCTGCAATAAATATTCAATAAATACTATTAATTGATTGATTAGCAGTCATTCTCGCTTATTAGTTAGCAAGGATTTTCTCTTTCCCTAAAGGTCCTAGAGCCATTTCTTTCTGCCTTCTGAGGATCCTCCACAATCGACTTCTATGCCCTGCAACCTTCAACCTTCAGACAGATTGAGACAGGGCTGTGACTTCATTCTGTCTCCCACCAAGTTCTCATCTGATCTCCCTCCCTCTTAGGTTGTGAGCTCCGTAATGGTCAACTAAGCAGACAACATAATAATTTTGTATCCTTCCGAGCTGCTGGTATGGTGTTCAGCACATAGACGTTTAACAAACATGATCATTTTGTACTTTTTGCCTCTTTTTTGTAATTTACACCCCTTTTCCCAAATCCTTGGGGGACTGGCTCTTTTTAAGTATCTTGGTGGGGCTTAACATATTCACATTTAGTTCACTCTATGAGTTTCCTGAGAAGAGTGTGATAATTAGCTCATTAGTTGCTGAGGAGAGTTTAGGCTTTTAGTCCCTCTTTATCTTCAAGGCCCTTTTGTCTCCCCAGCTTATTTCCTTGCACCAGTGCACCGGGATATTTTATACAACTTTATGGGAACCCAATACATAATTATTAAATCATCAATATTAAATATTAAATTTCAGCAGAGACGAGCTAATGATTTTGCTATCCATTATGGCCATTACCACTGACTTTTAATGAAAAAAATTTAACAGTTGAGTGATCATGTTACTGGCAGAAAAAGCTAAGACTGCTACCCAAGTGGATCTTTCTATGCTTACATGCTGAATGCCCACTCAGAACACCTGAACACTGATGGGTGTTCAAGGTACACCATTTCACAGTCAAGTAAGAATGCAATCCTTGCTCTCATCATGTGGGAGTGGGAATCTTGAAGAAACTCAAGCCAAGGAAACTGTTTTGTAATGCACATATCATGATCACTCATGCACAGATTCATTTTTATCCATTACATAATAGCCTATTCAAAAAGACCACTTGCTCATATTATACTTCCAGCCTGGCTCTCTTCTCCCTAAATCTCCTCTATCTCATCACTCTTCAAGTTCCAAGCTCTCTTAAAATCCCAGTTCTTCCAGGAAATCATCCATGATGAATTAATAGCAGTTCATATTCTACTTCCCAAACATTCATTCTTTCATTCAGTTATATTTATTGAGCACTTACTGTGTGCTAAACGTTTGGGAAATAGAATTCAGCAAAAAATAGAGACAATCCCTACTCAGCAACGGGCTCACAGTCTAGAAGGGGGAGACAGACAACGAAACAAAACAAGTAGGCAGGCATCAATAGCATCAGTATAAATGAACAGAATTATAGATCTATACATATCATTAATAAAATGAATGCAATAATGAAATAATAAATATGTACTTATATACACAAGTGCTCTGGGGCAGGAAGAGGGGTAGAGCAGAGGATCGATGGGGAGGGGAGGAGGAGCAGAGGAGGAGGAGCAGAGGAAAAGGGGGCTCAGTCTGGGAAGGCCTCCTGGAAGAGGTGAGCTTTCATTAGGGCTTCGAAGGGGGGAAGTTAGCTATTTTGGCAGCTGTGAGGAAGGAGGGCAGGCCAGAAGTAGGACATGGCCGGGGTCTACGGCGGGACAGGCGGGAACGAGGCCCAGTGAGGAGGTTAGTGGCAGAGGAGTGGATTGTGCAGGCTGGACTGTGGAAGGAGAGAAGGGAAGTGAGGTAGGAGGGGGGAAGGCTCATTCATTCATTCATTCAATAGTATTTATTGAGCGCTTACTATGTGCAGAGCACTGTACTAAGCGCTTGGGATGAACAAGTCGGCAACAGATAGAGACAGTCCCTGCCGTTTGACGGGCTTACAGTCTAATCGGGGGAGACAGACAGACAAGAACGATGGCAATAAATAGAGTCAAGGGGAAGAACATCTCGTTAAAAAAATGGCAACTAAATAGAATCAAGGTGATGTACATTTCATTAACAAAATAAATAGGGTAATGAAAATATATACAGTTGAGCGGACGAGTACAGTGCTGAGGGGATGGGAAGGGAGAGGGGGAGGAGCAGAGGGAGATGGGGGAAAAGAGGGTTAAGCTGCGGAGAGGTGAAGGTGGGGGTGATAGAGGGAGTAGAGGGAGAAGGGGAGCTCAGTCTGGGAAGGCCTCTTGGAGGAGGTGAGTTTTAAGTAGGGTTTTGAAGAGGGGAAGAGAATCAGTTTGGCGGAGATGAGGAGGGAGGGCGTTCCAGGACCTCGGGAGGACGTGGCCCAGGGGTCGACGGCGGGATAGGCGAGACCGAGGGACGGTGACGAGGTGGGCGGCGGAAGAGCGGAGCGTGCGGGGTGGGCGGTAGAAAGCGAGAAGGGAGGAGAGGTAGGAAGGGGCAAGGTGATGTAGAGCCTTGAAGCCTAGAGTGAGGAGTTTTTGTTTGGAGCGGAGGTTGAAGGTGATGGAGAGCTTTAACGCCAATAGTGAGGAGTTTTTGCTTGATTCCGAAAGAAGGCTGATGAAATAATGCAGTCGGGACTGATGAGTAATTGTATTAACAAGGTAGCGGTTTGGATGGAGAGAAAAGGGCGGATCTTGTCAATGCTGCGATGGTGAGACCGGCGGTTTTTGGTGACAGATTAGATATGTGGGGCAGAGAGCGTGAAATCTAGGACGACAACCTGGTTGTGGGCTTGTAATAATAATAATGTTGGTATTTGTTAAGCGCTTACTATGTGCAGAGCACTGTTCTAAGCGAAGGGGAAGACACAGGGGAATCAGGTTGTCCCACGTTGGGCTCACAGTCTTAATCCCCATTTTACAGATGAGGGAACTGAGGCACAGAGAAGTTAAGTGACTTGCCCACAGTCACACAGCTGACAAGTGGCAGAGCTGGGATTCGAACTCATGAGCCCTGACTCCAAAGCCCGTGCTCTTTCCACTGCGCCACGCTGCTTGTGAGACGCGAAGGATGGTAGGGCCATCCACAGTGACGGGAAAGTCAGGGAGAGGAGAGGGTTTGGAAGAGAAGATGAGGAGCTCAGTCTTGGACAGGCTGAGTTTTAGATGGCGGGAAGACATCTAGGTGGAGATGTCCTGAAGACGGGAGGAAATACGAGCCTGGAGAGAGACGGGGAGGAGATGTAGATTTGGGTATCATCCATGTAGAGATGATAGTTGAAGCCAAGGGAGCAGATGAGTTCACCCAACATCACACCGACCTTGCCTATTTCAAACACAATCCCATCATAACTCTTCCTTAAAGTCTCTCCCACTGCGTCCTCTAATTCTTCACCTCAGTGACAAAATCAAAATCATCCGGCATGAACTCTCTAAAACCTGCCCTGACTTTCCTGGTTCTGTCCTTCTCTTGGTATAACTCTCAACAATTCTCTTATCCTTCCCATCCTTATCTCAACAAGAGGGTACCCCCACCCTTCATATTCTCCTCCCTCATTCCCTACTTCAGATTCCTCCCCTTCTTACTTTATCAGAACAATCGCCACCTCTCTTTTCTCCTCCCTGTCCCCCATCTTCAAAGACTTACTCTTACGTGGCTCCTTCCATATATGCAAGTGGTCATGAATTTTTCTTAAATTTTAACTAAGCGCCAAGCAGTTTACTAAGTCCTGAGGTAGCTAATCAATCAGTCAGTGGTATTTCCTGAGCATTTACTATGTATAAATCTGTGTGTCAAATCCACATCTCCAGCCCTGATCTCTCTCCCTCTCTCCAGTCTCACATTTCCTCCTTTCTAGAGTACATCTCTACTTGGATGGCCCCAGTCACCTCAAACTTGACATGGCTAAAACTAAACTTCTTCTCTTCCCACCCAAATCCTATCTTGCCGCTCACTTTCCCATCACTGTGGACAACATCACCATCCTTTCTGTGTCATAAGCCCAAATAACCTTGGCATTATCCATGACTCCTTTCTGTCATTCCACCCGCATATTCAAGCCATTACAAAATGGCTTGAGAAGCCGCTTTGCTTAGTGGAAAGAGCCCGGGCTTGGGAGTCAGTGATCATGGATTTTATTCCTGCCTCCACCGCTTGTCAGTTGTGTGACCATGGGCAAGTCAACTGAACTTCTCTGTGCCTCAGTTACCTCATCTGTAAAATGAGGACGAAGACTGTGAACCCTACTTGGGGCAACCTGATTACCTTGTATCCACCCCAGTGCTTAGAAAAGTGCTTGGCACATAGTAAGTGCTTAACAAATACCAACATTATTATTATTATTACTATTAATAAAAGCTATCATTCAGTTCTACCCTCACAACAGCGCCAAAAACCACTCCTTCTCCCTCCTCGAAGAAGCAGCATGGCTTAGTGGAAAGCGCACAGGCTTGGGAGTCAGAGATCGTGGGTTCTAATCCCAGTTTTGCCACTTAGCTGTGTGACTTTGGGCCAGTCACTTAACTTCCCTGTGCCTCAGTTACTTCATCTGTAAAATGGGGATTAAGCCGTGAACCCACTTTGGACAAGCTGATTACCTTGTATCTACCCCAGTGCTTGGAACAGTGCCTGGCACATAGTAAATGCTTAACAAATACCGTCATCATCAGCATCCAAACTGCCACCAAATTCACTGAAGCACTGATCCTATCCTGTACTATTGTATCAGCCTCCTTGCTTACCTCCCTGCCTCCTGTCTCTTTCCACTCCAGTCCCTTCTACATTCTGCTGCCTGAATCGTTTTCCTTCCAAAGTGTTCAGACCATGTTTCCTCACTTCTCAAGAAACTCCAGTGGTTGCCCATCCACCTCCGCATCAAACAAGAACTCCTAACCATTGGCTATTACCTTGACCCCTCCTACCTCACCTTGCTACTCTCCACTTGCATACTCCATTCATCCAGTGCTAACCTTCTCACTGTACCTCCATCTCGTCTATCTTTCCACTGACCTCTTGCTCACATTCCCCCTCTGGTCTGGAAGACCCCCTCCACCCTCATATCAGAGAATTGCTTTCCCCCACTTCAAAACCTTACCGAGGGCACATCTCCTCCAAGAAGCCTTCCCTGATAAGTCCTCCCTGAATTTTGTCCCACTCCCTTTTGCGCTACTCTTCCTTGGTCAATCATTCATCTTCCATCCCATTCCTCAGCACATATGTATATATCTGTTATATTTATCTCTCTCTCTCTATCATCCATCTATCCATCCATCCATCCATCCATCCATCCATCCATCCATCCATCCGTCCGTCCGTCCGTCCGTCCGTCCGTCCGTCCGTCTGTCCGTCCATCCATCCATCCATCCGCCCGTCCGTCCTTCTGTCTATCTATCTGTCTATCTATATCTGCCTATCTGTCTGTCTATCTGTCTATCTGTCTACCTATATCTGTCTATCTGTCTGTCTATCTATCTATCTATCTATCTATCTATCTATCTATCTATCTATCTATCTATCATCTATTTATAGTAATGTCTGTCTTCTACTCTAGACTGTGAGCTTGCTCTGGGCAGGAATGTGTCTGTCGTTACACTCTACTCTTCCAAGCACTTAGTACAGTGTTTTGCACACAGAAAGTACTCAATAAATATGACTGAAAGTGTAGAGCCCCCTAGAGAAGCCGTGTGGTCTACTGGATTGAGCATGGGCCTGGGAGTTGGAAGGGACAAACTTGCCTCCTATGTGATCTTGGGCAAGTCACTTAAATTTGCTGTGCCTCAGTTACCTCTTCTGTAAATTGGGAATTAATAGTGTGAGCTCCATGTGGGACAGGGACTGGGTCCCATACAATTTGCTTATATCCACCCCAGTGCTTAGTACAGTGCCTGGTACGCTGTAAGTGCTTAACAAATGTCACAATTATCACTATTATTTTAGTAGTAGGAGGAGGAGTAATTCAGTCACTTGTATTTATTGAGTGTTAACAGTTAGCTTTATTATTGTATTAAATGCTTGGGAGAGTACAATAATACTAGTGTACCTGTACTGAACTGTACTTTTCCAAGCACTGAGGACAGTACTCTGTACAGAGTAAACACTCAATAAATAGCACTGATTGATTTATTGATACAATAAAACAGAATTATTGATTTCCCTGCTCACAATCTAGAGGGGCAGACCGACTAGAATATGAATAGGTAATTTATAATATACAATTTATATATGTATATATATATACATACACATATGCATACATATATACATATATGAGAAGCAGTGTGGCTCAGTGGAAAGAGCACGGGCTTTGGAGTCAGAGGTAATGGGTTCGAATTCCTGCTCTGCCACTTGTCAGCTGTGTGACTGTGGGCAAGTCACTTAGCTTCTCTGTGCTTCAGTTCCCTCATCTGTAAAATGGGGATGAAGACTGTGAGCCCCACGTGGGACGACCTGATTCCCCTGTGTCTACCCAGCGCTTAGAACAGTGCTCTGCATATAGTAAGCGCTTAACAAATACCAACATTATTATTATTATATACATACATGTATATATGCACATACGTACATATACATATACGTGCATGCATGCATGCATGCATACACACACGCGTACATACATACACACATACATCTATAAATAAGTGCTGTGGTGTTGGGGTACATATCCAATGTCCAAAGGTTATTGATCCAAGTGCATAGACAACACAGAAGAGAGAGTCAGCCAGGGAAAAGAGGGCTTAATCAAGAATGGCCTCTTGGAGAAGACATGACCTTAATAACGCTTTGAAGGTGGAGAGAGTGGTGGTGTGGGATATATGGATGGGGAAGTTTGGTAAGATGTCAGCGTCGAGATAGTTGAGATGAGGCACAAGATGAGCCGTCAAGCTTGTCCCATATGGCAAAGGGACTGTGTTAATTATGATTACGCTGTGTCTATCCCATTGCTACGAAAACTACAGTTATTATGTGGTCTGCCATTTGCTTGTTCACTGGCTTCAGGGAAACAGAGTGGCTTAGTTGAAAGAGCACGGGCTTGGGAGTCAGAGGATGGGGGCTTTAATCCCCTCGCTGCTACTTGTCTGCTGTGTGACCTTGGTTCAGCCACTTAACTTCTCTGTGCCTCAGTTACCTCATTCATCTGTAAAATGGGGATTAAGATTGTGAACCCCATGTGGGACAACCTGATTACCAGGTTAGAACAGTGCTTGGCACATGATAGGTGCTTCACAAATACCATCAATATTATTAGAAAAGTCATTTAACTTCTCGGTACCTCACTTTCCTCATCTGAAAAATAGGGTTTCAGGACTTAGTCTTCCTCCTACTTAGATTGTGAATATTGAATATGTAGGATATGGATTGCATCTGACCGGCTTAACTTGTATTTGCCACAACGCTGAGTAAAGGGCTTGGGGCAAAGAACCCCCTTACCAAATAGAGGTTACTGTTCTTTTTACTGTTACTGCATGAGTTATTCTGTACTCGTGGAGTAACAAGTTGTCAAACTGCTATTTTTTGGAAGTAAGCTGTTTTTAGGTTAACCAACAATATTTATACTTTAAAATGTTTCTTCCTCCACCTGCGAACTTTTTAACTGGCCAAATAGGGACAAACCGTTTAGGTGAGCCCCTTCTCACAAGTAGGAAAAGCTGAGACGCGAGCAGGCGTTAGAAAGAGCAGCTTTGCGTGAAGGAAGACCGAGTTCCCTTCTTCCTCCACGAGGGCTCGGTGGCGCGCACGCTGCTAATCGGCCCCGCCTCCTGCGTTCATTCCTTCCATTTTCTTCTCGTCTTTAACCGTCGGCATCGACCCAGCGAGTTGGCGTACTTGGAGGCGAGTCAGCTCATTTGGAGGCGTTTGGTGCCCGAAGCTGAGGCGCCGTTACTGGTAGCCGCAGTAGCACTGAGCCCCCGGGTCTCTTTGCGGAAACATGTGATTCCGCTGCTGGTGCCTGGCAAGTGAGTGATCTCTCAGCCTACCCGCCACTTCGACCACCGTTGTGTTCCCGCCCCGCTCGGGCAATGACTGCGGATCCGGCCTCCCCGCTGCGGATAAGGGACCGACTGCTTCAGGCCATCGACCCCGAGAGCAACGTGAGTATCGCCGTGGTTTCCTTGGGGATCATTAACGGACGGGATGCTCGCCTCTAAATTCGTTATCCCCTTTCCTTTCCACTGCCCCACCTCCATTCCAGGCACCTGTTTTCTGAAGGCACGCCTCTTTGCCAGGAGTGGCATTTGGTTCACTCGGGCTATAAAAATTTTGATGCTTCCACCGTCTTATTCTTTGGTAGGCCATCCCTTGTGACCCACTGCTATCCAGGGGTTAGAACCGGCCTGGTTTCCTAGGACAGTTGCGTTAATAAAGCAGGCTGGGTAATCTAGGGGCCGGAGTATACGTGAGAGCCAGGCAAGGCGGCTCTTGATTTGCTCTTGATTTGGGGATGAATGCTTTCATGGGCCTCTGACATACCCCCCCCCCCCCCCCCCGCGCCTACTTGGCTTTATCTGAGGTGAGCTGGGAAATTATCCTGCAAAGAGGTGGAAGGGAGAAGCAACTAAACTGATGCCCCACATTGAACTCATGTGAGCTTCTTCTAATCGACCTAAACTTCTCCCAAGTGAACGGATGGCTTAAGCCCGAACTCAGCATCGTAAGCGGCTCCCTAAAATATCCCATTATTTGCGGGTGGGGAAGGTTCCTTCTTTCCTTTACCCTCCTCCCATGTAGATTCTCAGATCCCCGAGAATTTACCCAACTGTGGGTAATCATACAGAAGCCAGACGAGCAAGTCGAGTCCTTGCACTTGCGTTCTCTTGTCAGGTTACCCAAATCTCTGTGAGAAGCTTCACTGCTACTTTTGAGAGCACAAAGTCCATGCCAGAGAATTTGGAATTTCTGCGGCAGAGGGCTCATGCTTCAGAAATCTCTCATTCTTTAGCTATTTTGTCGGTGGGAGGGGTTTCCCAGCAACAGAGAATGAAACATGGGAGCTGTTGTTGACCAGGAGGTCTTGACTATAAACCAGTTAGGATTTTGAAGCGCTTACTAACCCTAAAAGTGATCGTCAAGATGTATCCCAATTTACAAACTTTGTTTTTAAAGCCCAGGTTACATCTGAATTTTTAAAGCTTGTTATATTTGTATTAATAGTACTGAGTGGGCATTAGGTAATGTACAAATTTAATCAGGGATCTGCCAGTCCAAATGCAAAATTAAGTGCATCTGTATATTAGATTTGCACTCGCTCTGCTCTTATCACCACAGTCAACAAATAGTGTATTTTGGAGTGCAACATCTGGAAGGCCTGGACATTTTTGGATGCATCATCATCTGTTTTTAGAGGGATTGTCCCTTTCCTACTCCCCAGGATGGATTTTCTTGATAGTGGCATCCCGTCACCTCCTTTCCCAGTACTAAGCCCGCACTTCAAAACTGGGAAGCTTTGGATTGATGTTAAAAGCCAGGTTTACTTAGACTTGTATTTACTTATTTACTTAGACCTGTAAATAATCCAAAGTACAGTTTTCATTCAGAGTTTTCATTTAAATGCAAATTTTAAATTGAATTAAAAATTCAAAAGGCATAATCCAACCAAAGAATTTATGGGTATCTTATTAAGATATATATTATTAATATATACATTTACATAAAGAGTAGGTCAGCTTGGATGGACGGATTAGCTTGTTCCTCCAGCGCTTTGTACAGAGTATTGCTCTGTGCCTTACACATAGTAAGCACTTAACAAATGTAAAATAAAGGTGAATTTTCCTTGAAAATGTAGTTTTGTTATGGGGGCAGTGTGTTCCCGTGGAGTTGCTTATAAATTAGGATCCATTCTAGAACCAGTCAGTAGTAGGTACCGCGTTTACCGCAGGCAGAATATTGCATGGAGTTCTTGGAAGAGGGTAGTACCACAGAGTTGGTAGACACGGTCCCCGCCCCCAAGGATTTTAACAGTCTGGGAAAAGCAAACCCTTTCATGCTCTATATTGCAGTGGTAAATCTCTATCCTGCAATGTTTATTGAAGTAGTAGTAGTAGTAATGGGTATTTGCCATAGTATTTGGGCAACACCTACTGTGTGCAGAGCACTGTACTAAATCCTGGGAGAGACTGTGCAGGCGGGATTTAGTCATGGTCCTTGATCCTCAGGACTCACAGTCGAAAGCAGAGTTTTTCAGTATTGAATTTAAGTGATTGGTTATTTGTATGATATTTCTTTTTTAATTGTATTGAAGAATTTGTTCATGATAATGGCCTTCTTTTCTTCTTAAAGTGTCTCGAAACAGTATAACTCACTTTCGAGCACCTGTGTGCTCCTTCGAGGTCCTCTCCGTTCATCTCTTTCTTGAAAATTAGTGCAAGGTGTTTAAATCCCAATGTGTTAGCTGGGATGTTGGGAAAAGTATAACTTCTTCATTTGCTTCCGTACTTTGCAGTCAGCCAGTCCGTCCATCAGTCGGCGGTATCTGTTCAGTCTTTCCTGTGTGCAGAACACTGTACCGAGCGGTGGGAGAATGCGGTACTACAGAGTTGGCAGATGTTGTCCCTCTCCCAGTAGGGCTTTATTTAAGTTCGACATCCCAGGTTCTTCTTCTGAAGGGGAGACAGGTAGCTCATCAACCTGTGCATTTCCAAATTAAGTTTCCTTCCCCAGTTCATCAATTTATCTCCTTAGGGATATGGGGGTGGTGCGAAAGGGGGATTTGTTTACCAGTGGGGCTGAAGGGTTTGCGCATATGTGTGAAATAAGTCATCAAACAAAATATTTTTTCTGGGGATTGGGAGAAGGATTTGCTTGAATTCAGGATATGGAATTGCGAGTTATTTCCAGAAAGAGTCCTTGAGCAACTGGGATTAGGGTTCTAAACACTGGTCACTAATGTTTCTGGCAGGCTAAGGAGTGATATTGGAGGAATCAGAAAGAAATCTCATTGATAAAATGGTCTGTAATCTGCAGAAGGCAAAACAGAGCAAAAAAATTCAAGTAAATTTTATTGGCGAGTGAAGGATTATTTCCCGTGGGGCATTTTTTCCAGTTAGGAATTATTTATTCATTCATTCATTCATTCATTCATTCATTCATTTGTATTCATTGAGCACTAACTATGTGCAGAACACTGTACTGAGTGTCTGGAATGTACAGTTAAGGCGGCAGATAGAGGCAGTCCCTGCCCAGTGACGGGCTCACAGTCTATCGGGGGGACAGACAGCAAAGCAAAACAGAACAAAACTAAACCAAGACAGCATCATCAAGGTAAATAAAATCAAGGGGATGGGTACCTCATTAACAAAATAAATAGGGTAGTAATATATACAAATGATCTGGGAGTTGTCTGCAGAGAGATAGTAATTATTAGAACCATAGGAGCCAGTGAGTTCCCAACAGAGTGGGTGAACAGGGAGAGAATAGAAGGGACCCATAACGGTGCCTTAAGGGACCCTTGCTTTGAGAGGAGGATCGCAGAGGTGGCAGAGGAGGTTCCAGCAAAAGAGACGGAAAAGGAGGGGTCAGAGATACAGGAGGAGAACCAAGAGACGATGGTGTCAGTGAATCCGAGGTTGGAAAATGTTTCAAAGAGAAGCAGTGGTCAGCGGTGTCAAAAGCAGCAAAGAGGTCTAGGAGGATTAGGATGGAGTAGAGACCATCAGATTTAGCGAGAAGAAGGTCACTGGTTATGAAGTTCATATAATCATGTAGTATATGCTCCAGCATACCGTACAGCGCTTGATACCTAGTAAACATTTAACAAATACCATAATAACATAATAGCCATCATTATTGAAATTGTTTGTAATGCTCAAACAAGGAAGAATGTCACTGGGCCAGTTAGGATTTGCAGTTTCAACTGCAGTGGCCTCCTGTTGCTTACAACCAACAATGTCATGTGCTTAACAATCAACAAAGGTATTTATTGACCACCTTCTATGTGCAGGTCAATTTACTAAGTGTTTGGGAAAGTACAATATAGGAGAGATGGTAGACTGCAGTCCCTGTCCACAAAGAGCAACTTGGGGAGACAAACATTAAAATAGATAAGTAATAGGGGAAATAGTAGAGTGAAAGAATGTTTATGGAAGTGTCGTGGTTCTAGGGTGAGTATTACAGTGCTTAAAGGGTACTCAGCTATGTTCATAGTCATCTCAAAAGGAAGGGCAGATAGGAGGAATTAGAAGCTTAGTGTGGGAAGGTCTGTGAAGGATTATGAAGCAGGATGGAGTAGTAGTAGTAGTCGTCGTCGTCGTTGTTGTCATAGTAGTATTGGTAGTAGAGCACAATATATGGGTTGGTTTGTAGCAGATAAGCGAGGTACGGTAGGAGGGAGAAAACAGACTGAGTGCCTTAAAGCCTCTGTTTGATTCGAAGGTGGATGGGCAACCATTGGAGGTTATTGAGGAGTGGGGAGATATGGGCAGAATGTTTTATCAAAAAAAATATAGGAAACAGTGAAGTGTGGACTGGAAAGAGGAGAGAGTGGATTCAGAGAGGACAGTGAATTAGGGGGATGTAGGGATCAAGGTGGGAAATGAGTGCTTGCACCAGTATGGTAGCAGGTTAGATGGAGAGAAAAGGGGATTCCAGAGATTTCTTCTGAGGGAGACCTCGTAGGTTTTCATGATAGCTTGAATGTGCGGGTTGAATGAGGGATGTGTCGAGATTTAGGTTAAGTGTTTGTGAGATGTGGAGATTGGTAGTGCTTTCTTTACTAATAAGGAGGTCATGGGGATCTCTGAAATCCTACAACCTTGCTCCTCTCCCTCACACCTTCTCCAAGAAAATCTGTGCTCTTATTCCCCCAAAGCAAACTCTGATCTCTCCACCTGATCTGATTCTCTCAACTCCTCACATCCTATTTCATCTCCATACCCAACCTACCCATTCTTGACGATCCAATAGTCTTTCTCAACTTCACCCTCTCTACTGAACTCAACTCACTAGCTCCCCATCCCTTCGTCATTCTCGTACCACTAACTCGCAGCCCTGAATCACCTGCACTCACTCACTCACTCACTCACTCACTCACTCACTCACTCACTCATTCACTCACTCACTCATTCACTCACTCACTCACTCACTCATTCATTCGTATTTATTTGAGCGCTTGCTATGTGCAGAGCACGTTACTAAGTGGTTGGAAAGTAGAGTTCAGCAAATTCCTGCACAGGCTGCCTCCTTTGCCTCCACTGCCCAGATCATCTTTCTACCGAAATGTTCAGGACTTGTCACCACTCCTCAAAAATCTCCAGTGGTTGCCTGTCCGCCTCCATATCAAACAAAAACTCCTCAACCATTGGCTTTAAGTACTCCCTCACCTTGCCGACTCCTATCTCACCCCGCTTCTCTCCCTCTACCACCCGGGATACTTCTCTCCCTCTACCCAGCCCGGATACTTCGCTCCTCTGGTGTTAGCCTAGATCCCACCCTTCTCCCCGCTGATCCCTGGCCCACATCCTGCCTCTGGCCTGGAATGCCCTCAATGCCCTCTTTCCTCAAATCTGCCAGACAATTACTCTCCCCCACTTCAAAGCTTAACTGAAGGCACATCTCCTCCAAGAGGTCTGCCCAGACTAAACACCACTTTTTCTCATCTTCCACATCCTTCTGCATCTCCCTGGCTTATTCCCTTTTCACTTCCCCTCTCTACCTACCCTACAGAATTTAACGTTTATATCTGTAAAAATTTTACGAATATATATTAATGGCTGTTTATTTGTATTGATGTCTGTCTCCCCCATTCTTGACTGTGAGCTCGTAGTGGGCAGGGATTGTCACTCTTTACTGGTGTATTGTACTTTCCCAAGTGCTTAGTACAGTGCTCTGCACACAATAGCAGCGTGGCGCAGTGGAAAGAGCACGGGCTTTGGAGTCAGGGCTCGTGAGTTCGAATCCCAGCTCTGCCACTTGTCAGCTGTGTGACTGTGGGCAAGTCACTTAACTTCTCTGTGCCTCAGTTCTCTCATCTGTAAAATGGGGATTAAGACTGTGAGCCCCACTTGGGACAACCTGATTCCCCTGTGTTTACCCCAGCGCTTAGAACAGTGCTCTGCACATAGTAAGCGCTTAACAAATACCAACATTATTATTATTATTACAATAAGTGCTCACCCACACATCCAATTCATCACCAACACCTGCCAGTCTCATCTTCACAATATCGCCAAGATCCCCCCTTTCCCTCTCCATCCAAACTGCTATCGTGCTGGTACAAGCTCTCATAATATCCCGACCAGACTACTGTGTTAGCCTCCTCTCTGAGTTCTCTTCCTCTTGTCTCTTCCCACTCCAGTCTGTTCTTCATTCCGCTGCCTGGATCATCTTCCTACCAAAACGCTCCGGGCATGTCACTCCCTTCCTCAAAAGTCTCCAGTGGTTGCCTATCAGCTTTCACACGAAACAGTAACTCCCCACTCTTGGCTTCTAAGCTCTCCATTATCTTGCCCCCCTCCTACCTCACCTCCCTTCTCTCTTTCCACTGTCCACCCTGTGCACTCTGCTCCTCTGCCACTCACCTCCTCGTGGTTCCCCATTTATAATGTAGGTATTTGTTAAGCGCTTACTATGTGCCAAGAACTGTTCTAAGCGCTGGGATAGACACAGGGGAATCAGGTTGTCCCACGTGGGGCTCACAGTCTTAATCCCCATTTTACAGATGAGGGAACTGAGGCACCGAGAAGTTAAGTGACTTGCCCAAAGTCACACAGCTGGCAAGTGGCAGAGCTGGGGTTCGAACCCATGACCTCTGACTC
The DNA here is from genome assembly GCF_004115215.2 of Ornithorhynchus anatinus. Lineage (NCBI taxonomy): Eukaryota > Metazoa > Chordata > Mammalia > Monotremata > Ornithorhynchidae > Ornithorhynchus > Ornithorhynchus anatinus. The sequence goes on along the minus strand of NW_024396670.1, from coordinate 451,060 downwards.
CAAAGCCCATGCTCTTTCCAGTGAGCCACGCTGCTTCCCACTCATGGCTGTCCCTCGGTTGACTCCCTGGACCACGTCCTACCACTGTCCTGGAATGTCCTCCCTCTTCACATCCACCAAACTAACTCTCTTCCCCTCTTCAAAGCCCTACTGAGAGCTCACCTCCTCCAGGAGGCCTTCCCACACTGAGCCTCCCTTTCCCTCTGCTCCTCCTCCCCTCCCGCCTTCTGCTCTTCCCCCTTCCCCTCCCCTCAGCACTGTGGTTATTTGTAAATATTATTTAATACCCTATTCATTTTGTTAATGAGGTGTATATCTCCATGATTCTGTTTATCTTGATGATGCTGCCTGGTTTTGTTCTGTTCTGTTTTGCTTCGCTGTCTGTCTCCCTCCCCCATTTAGACTGTGAGCCCGTTATTGGGCATGGATTGTCTCTATCTGTTGCCGAATTGTACATTCCAAGTGCCTAGTACAGTGCTCTGCACATGGTAAGCGCTCAATAAATACTGTTGAATGACTGAATGAAATACAGTTGAATGAATGAATGAATGAATGAATGAATGAATGGAAAGGACAGTGTTTGGATGGGAAGTTGAGGAATTCTGTTTTGGATCTTGACCCTCTAGAATCAGGTCCTTTCACACCATGGAAATGGCACTAGTGACTTTCTTTACAAATCCAGTAGCCACCAATCCTAATTCTTCTGTTTTATCTTTCTGCTGTCTTTGAAAGTGAGTACCTTCTCATGCTCTAGGAAAAATTACTCATTCTTTCACTGAGTTCTATTTATTGAGCACCTACTGTGTTCAGAGCACCTGTACTAAACACTTGGGAAAGTACAATATTCAGTATAACGGACACATTCCCTGCCCACAGAGACCTTATAGCCTGTAGGTGGAGACAGACATTAATATAAATCAATCAATCAGTAAATTACAGATATGCATGTAAGTGCTGTGGAGCAGGGAGAGGAGATGAATGAAGGAAGCAAATCAGTTTGACCCAGAAGGCAGTAGCAGAAGAGGAAAGGAGGGCTTAGTTGGGAAAGACCTCTAGGAGAAGATGTGTCTTCAATAAGACTTCAGAAAGGGGAGAGACTAATTGTCAGGTTTGAGGAGGGAGGACATTCCAGGCCAGAGATGGGATGTGGATTAGGGGTTGGCAGCAAGATCGACAAGATCGAGGCACAGTGTAAAGACAGAGGAGCAAAGTAGAGGAGCAAAGTGTGCAGGTTGGGTTGTAGAAAGGGAATAGCGAGGTGAGGTAGGAGGATTGAGTGCCTTAAAGCCAATGGCGAGGAGTTACTGTTTTTTGTGGAGGTGGATGGAAAATCACTGGAGGTTCTTGAGGGTGGGAGTTAGATGTTCAGAATGTTTTTGTAGAAAGATGATCAGGGCAGTAGAATAAAGTATGGACTGGTGTGGGAAGAGACAGGAGGCTGGGAGGTCAGTGAGGCAGCTGATACAGTAATCAGGGTGGGAAAGGATTGGGGTTGGATTAACATAGTAGCGGTTTGGATGGGGAGGAAAGGGCTGTTTTTAGCGATGTTATAAAAGTGGAACCCACGGGATTTAGCAATGGATTGAATATGTGGGTTGAATGAGAGTGAGGAGTCCTGAGGGATGCCTAGATTCCACTAGATAGTAGAAATATCTAGATTTCCACTAGACTCTGCGGCATCCCACGATGACCTCTCAACACCACCCTCTTTACTTCACTCACTACCCCCTCATCAGTTCCTTCCTTCCTTCCTTCCTTCCTTCCTTCCTTCCTTCCTTCCTTCCTTCCTTCCTTCCTTCCTTCCTTCCTTCCTTCCTTCCTTCCTTCCTTCCTTCCTTCCTTCCTTCCTTCCTTCCTTCCTTCCTTCCTTCCTTCCTTCCTTCCTTCCTTCCATCATATTTATTGAGTGCTTCCTATATGCAGAGCACTGGACTGAGTGCTTGGTGGAGATGAGGTAGGAGGGGGCAAGGTGATGGAGAGCTGAAGCCAAGAGTAAGGAGTTTTTGTTTCATGTGAAGGTTGATATATGGTATATGACTTGCCCAAGATCACACGGCAGACAGGTGGCTGGAATTAGATCATGACCTTCTGAGTCCCAGCCCAATGGTCTATCCACTATGTCGTGCTGCGTAAGATTAAATTACCTACTAAGCAGCCTGTGCTCTGTACAGAGTAAGCATTCAATAAATACCATGGATTGATTGATTCTTTCCTGGGTCATAACCCCTTCGCCCCTACAATTTTAGAAGTGTTTTTACCTACCAGGCATAGCAGACCCATGTTAAGTGGTTACTTGGTCTGCCTTTCGCTTTACTTAGAATTGTCTCACCCCGTGTCCGATACCTGTAAGTCTTCTAATTTCCTCCCCTTCTCAGATCGGTAATGAACGAAAGAACAGAAAAAGCCAGGTGTTTTTATTCAAATGATTTATTTAGCATATTTTCAAAAGCATAATGAACAGTGGCCATATTTTAACTCATAATATTTATTTGTCCATTAACTTTGTACTATATGCAAAGACATGGACAGTGGTCAGGTATATTTTCAAGCAGGTTGAACCTCTCATCTGCCAATTCAAATAAAATATCCTGTAATGTTATTGGTGTTATTTTATTTTTTGTTATTTATGTCATGTTATTTTTGTATCATCTAATAACTTCCCTCACATAAAGCTTTAGATTAGAAAGATATTAATTTACACAGTCCCTTATCTATCATGATCATGTCAAAATGTAAAATGGTGACATACTATTTAAAGGCATTTAATCCCCATTTAACAGGTGAAAAAACTGAGGCATAGTGAAGTTAACTGGACTTCCCAAAGGCACAAAGCAGACAAGTGGGGAAGCTGGAATTAGAATCTAGGACTCCTTACTTACAGAGTGCTTTCAATTCCAGTTCCCTTTCATCTACATCACACGATGCCTCCTGTGCCTACTGAGTAAAAAGAACTTGAAATTGTTTTCTTTGGTACAAACTGCCATCGTCAGATGCTCTGTGAAAGAAGTTATTCATAACGGCAGTTATTCTGTTGTGTTTATTGAGCGTTTACTGTGCGCAAAACACTCCACTAAACACTTGGTGGTGTTATACTGTACTTGCTGTACAGTATAACAACAAACAGACACATTTCTGCCCTCAACGAGCTCACAGTCTAGAGGGAGAGAGAGACATTAATACATAAAAAATAGATTGGTGGATGGATAAATAAATTACAGATATACACATATGTGTTGCGGGGATGGGAGGAAGGATGAAGGAGCAAGTAAGAGCGCCACAGAAGATAGTGGGGCAAGAGCAGAAGAGGGCTTAGTCAGAGAAGGTTTCTTGAAGGAGATGTGTCCTCATTAAGGCTTTGAAATGGGGGAGACCAGTTATCTGTTTGCTATAAGGAGGGAGAGTGTTCCAGACTAGAGGGAGGATGTGGGCGAGAGGTCAACGGCGACATAGAGAAGATCGAGGTACAGTGAGAAGGTTAGCATAAGAAGAACGAAATGTGCGGGCTGAGTTGCAGTAGGAGAATAATGAGTTGAGGTGGGCGTGGGCAGAGTGATTAAGTTCATTCATTCATTCACTTGCTTTTCTTAATCACTTACTGTGTGCAGAGCGCTTCAGAAAGTACAATAAAAAAAATGATGGTGGTTTTGTTAAGGACTCACTTTGTGACAGGCACTGTTCTTAGCACTGGAGTAGATACAAGGTCATCAGGTTCACCGTCTTAATCCCCATTTTACAGATGAAGTAACTGAAACACAGAGAAGTGAAGTGACTTGGCAAAAGTCACATGGCTGACAAGTGGTAGAGATAGGATAATAATAATGTTGGTATTTGTTAAGCGCTTACTATGTGCAGAGCACTGTTCTAAGCGCTGGGGTAGATACAAGATCATCAGGGTCTCCCACGTGAGGCTCTCAGTTAATCCCCATTTTACAGATGAGGTAACTGAGGCACAGAGAAGTTAAGTGACTTGCCCACAGTCACACAGCTGACAAGTGGAAGAGCTGGGTTATGAACTCATGACCCCGGACTCCAAAGCCCGGGCTCTTTCCACTGAGCCACGCTGCTTCTCAAACCCATTAGAACCCATGAAATCTGACTCCATAGCTCAGCCTCTTTCCATTCAGTCATGCTGCTTCTTCAATACAATACGGCAGTGAACAGTGACAATCCCTTGCCCACAGTGAGCTCACAGTCTGGGGGGCGGTGGGGGGCGGTAGGAGACACTCATCAATGAAAAAAAAATGCAGTTATACATGCAGGGGAGAACAAAGGGAGCAAGACCTACTACATTACGAAAATTAACACAATCAGGTCTGAGCTCCCCAAAGTCACCCCTCCCCCTTCTGCCTCACCCCCCACCCCTCTTTCCCATCTTTCCCTGCAATATCCTCAGAGGAGATCTCCTCCCTCCTCTCAAGTGCCATCCCCTCCTCCTGTGCTTCGGACCCCATTCCCGCTCACCTTATAAAAACCATCTCCCTTTCCCCCCTCCCCTCCTTAACTTCCGTCATTAATAATAATAATAATAATAATAATGTTGGTATTTGTTAAGCGCTTACTATGTGCAGAGCACTGTTCTAAGCACTGGGGTAGACACGGGGAATCAGTTTGTCCCACGTGGGGCTCACAGTTTTCATCCCCATTTTACAGATGAGGTAACTGAGGCACAGAGAAGTTAAGTGACTTGCCCACAGTCACACAGCTGACAAGTGGCTGAGCTGAGATTTGACCTCATGACCTCTGACTCCAAAGCCCGTGCTCTTTCCACTGAGCCACACTGCTTCTCTTTAACCGCTCACTCTCCAATGGCTTTTTCCCCTCTGCCTTCAGACATGCCCATGTCTCCCCCATCCTAAAAAAACCCCTCTCTCGACTCCATTTCCCCTTCCAGTTATTGGCCTATCTACCTACTACCCTTCCTTTCCAAGCTCCTAGGATGAGTCGTCTACACTCGCTGCCTAGAATTTCTTCACTCCAATTCTCTCCTGGACCCCCTTTAATCTGGCTTCTGTCCCCTCCACCCTACCGAGACTGCTCTCTCAAAGGTCACTCATGACCTCCTTCTTGCCAAATCTAGTGGCTCCTTCTCTATCCTAATCCTCTCAGCTGCCTTTGACACTGTAGACCATCCCCTTCTCCTCCACACCTTATCTCACGTTAGCTTCATGGACTCCGTCCTCTCCTGGGACTCCGTCCTCTCCTGGTTCTCCTCTCATCTTTCTGGCCACTTATTCTTGATCTCCTTCGCAGGCCTTTCACCCTCTCCCATCCTCTAACTGTAGGAGTTCCTTAAGGGTCAGTACTTGGCCCTCTTCTGTTCTCCATCTACACTTACTCCCTTGGTGAACTCATTCACTCCCACGGCTTCAACTATCAACTCTCTGCAGATGACTCACAAATCTCCATCCCTGCCCCTGTCCTCTCCCTGTCCCTTCAGGCTTGTAGCTCCTCCTGCCTCCAGGACATCTCTACCTGGATGTCTGCCCGCCACCTAAAACTCAGCATGTCCAAAACTGAGCTCCTTATCTTCCCTCCCAAACCCTGTCCTCTTGCTGACTTCCCTATTACTGTGGATAGTATGACCACCCTTCCCGTCTCTCAAGCCCGCAACCTTGGTGTCATCCTTGACTCAGGTCCCTCATTCACCCCACACATCCAGTCCGTCACCAAGACCTGCCAGTCTCACCTTTATAATATCACCAAGATCCGCCCTTTCATCTCCACCCAAACGGCTATTTTACTGGTACAGGCTGTCATAATATCCCGGCTGGATTACTCCACTCCAGTCTATTTTTCATTCCGTGGCCCGGCTCATCTTTCTGCAGAAACGTTCTGGGCATGTCACTCCCCTTCTTAAAAACCTCCAGTGGTTTTTAAGAAACAAAAACTTCTCAGTCTAGGCTTCAAGGCTCTCCATCACCTTGCCCTCTTCTACCTCTCCTCCCTTCCTCTTTCTACTGCCCACCCCCGTAGGCTCTGGTCCCTCTGCCGCCCACCTCCTCACCGCCCCACCGTTCTCACCTATCCCACCATCAACCCCTGCCCCACCTCTTCCCGCTGTCCTGGAATGCCCTCCCTCCTCACCTCCCCCAAACTAACTCTCTTCCCCTCTTCAAAGCCCTACTGAGAGCTCACCTCCTCCAAGCTTCCCCTTCGCTCTCTCTGCCCCCTCTGCCGCCTCTCTACCCCCTACTTCACCTCCCCTCAGCTAAACCTCCTTCCCCTCCCCTTTCCTCTGCTCCTCCCCCTCTCCCTTCCCCTCCCCTCAGCAGTGGGCTCGTCCGCTCATTTGTATATATTTTTATTACCCTATTCATTTTGTTGATGAGGTGTACATCCCCTTGATTCTATTTATTGCTATTGTTTTTGTCTATCTGTCTCCCCCGATTAGATTGTAAGCCAGTCAGTGGGCAGGGATTGTCTCTATCTGTTGCCGAACTGTACATTCCAAGTGCATAGTACAGTGCTCTGCACATAGTAAGCGCTCAATAAATATGCGAATC
>NW_024396670.1:0-88795 GCF_004115215.2 Ornithorhynchus anatinus | reverse complement strand
GTGAATGCCAAGGGCAAACCAGCAACAGGGACCATGTGGGCTAAGGCCCCTGCCCCAAAATGGGAAGACTTGTAGATCAACTGACAAACAGTGAACACAGATGAACGGGTGAAGATGGGGAGCCAGAAGTACCCATCCCGCTCGGTAGCCTCATACCTGGTCCGCAACAGTCCCAGACCTTCTCAGCAGTAACAGGCAGGGCGGTAGTCAACAGGGTCACATCTGGCATCAAGCACAGCCACTACCCATTTTGTCTCGGACAGGGTCCCGAGCAGCTGCCAAAGCAGTGTGCTCTGCCCTGGCGTTACCCAGGCTGATAGCATCTCGGGACTCGTGCGAGATCGGACGTGGGATGACGGCCACTGCAGCAGGTTCTGCCAGAGCCTGAAGCAGCCCCACAATGAGGTTGCCGTGGGCAATAGGCCATCCAGCTGAAGTGACCTAACCACGGGCTCGCCAAAGGGCCTCAGTAGCATGGCAAATTCCAAAGGCATAGCGAGAGTCCGTGCAGACATTCACATGGCAGCCTGCAACCAACAGGAGCACCCGAGTAAGAGCGACTAGTTCCGCAGCCTGAGTGCTATAGGAAGGAGGTAAGGCGGTCAACCAGAGGATGCCAGGGGAGGTAACAACTGCGGCCCCAGAGAACTAGAACCCATCGTCCACCTAGGAGGAACTAACCGTGAAGAGCTCAAGGTCAGGGTCCTGGAGAGAAACGTCCGTTAAGTTCGGCCAGGCCATGGCCACTGTTGAAGCAACCTGGACACAATCATGTGGTCCCTCAGCTGGAACCATCGGGTCTAACGACCCAGCTCCCAGTAGGGTGGTGGGATTTAAAGCACCGCAGCGCTCCACAGTGACAGTGGGGTTACCACTCAAGGTGAGCTCGTAATGTGTCATACGGGCAGCGGACAATGCCTGTGTGGCCCTTGAACGACGAGGCATGTATGACAACCCGGTGCCCCTGAAACAAGTCCTGGGCGCCATCAAGGATATTACAGGCGGCTACAGTGCAACAAATACAGGGGACCTGGGCTTGACTAACAGGATCCAATTGTAGGGAAGAGTATGCCACCGGACCAAGGGAAGGGCCGAGGTCCTGGCAAAGGACCCCACATGCCACGCCAACCCGCTCCTGGACAAACAGGTGGAAAGGTTTTGAATAATCAGGGAGCCCAAGGTCAGGGGAAGTTCCTAATGCAGAACGTAATGGATCGAAAACTTGCCGGGTCTCGGTATTCCACGGGAGGGGCTCTGGGGTCCCGGCTGTCAAAAGGACATATAAGAGTTTGGTGAGAAGGCTGAGTTCAGGGATCCAGGAGCAACAGAAACCTAACGCTCCCAGGAACAATGGAATACCCTACCCCGCCTCAAAGACAGAATTGCTGAACCCACCTTATCAGAAAGCATACCCACACACATGAAAATTACCAAACCTTTCTTCCCAAACAGCTTTTTGCACAACTACACAGTACTGCAGGTTAAGATACTCATCTTTGCCTTTCAAAACTTATCCAGCTTTGCATTTCAAGAATTTTTCTACCACCACCACATGAACTTTGTTTAGATTAAACTAAAAGCTCTGTGGTAAGACTATACATTTCAAACTTACAGTAATGCTTACTGCAAATGCAGTTTCTCCTTGTGAATATTCCACTAAAGACAGTACCCAACCTCTTCCTGAATAAACAGGCTTGTCAAAGCTCAGGAAGTGAAGATTTTGCTATACAAACAACTTGAAGAAACTGCACCTGCACCTTTAAGAAAAGTATACAATTTCAATCAACTCCTGTACTTCCAAAGTTTATAAAGTTGGGAACATTTACATTCGATTAGTTTGGTTCGAAGAGGAAGGTCAAGTGATAAGATTCTGCAATTCCAGTTTCACCCCATTGTTTTCCTAGATTGGCTTATCAGATCTATGTACATTTAAAAATTCCATATACTTTTCTTATTCCCACTGTTTAGGATAAAATTTCATTTGGCACCTGAATTGAACTTACCAAAAAACCAAAACCAAACTTTCAGCATTACAGTTATAGTTACAAGTATATTAACAGTGGGATGAGAAAAAAAAAAAAGACAAAACCAAGGCTATATGCCGTCAACTACTATCGGAATACCAATTACAAAATATGCAAATTAAATTTTGCTAGCTTTGTTATTAAATAATTCTGTGCTTAAATTTAGAACATTTGACTGTGTCTTAATTCAAAAGCCAAGGATCATGTACAAATTTTGGTTCTAAAATCTTGTGAATATTTCAAATTTTACATAGAAAAATTAAGTCACTTTCCTTTGAGTATATTTACCCACCAAGTTAGGCGAAAGGGGAAGGAGGAATGTCTACCTCATAAGGGGTTGCCTGGTACCTTAACCCACTGGAAAAGAACTTTTACTCATAGGTCAAATACCTGTTTTCTTATCTTCCCAATAATGCATTTCCCGAGAAAGATGAACTGTTCTAAAAGGGAAGTTTTTCCACTTTCCTGGACAGAGAAGATTAGTTAATAGAAATATTTTTTTTTTCCTCCAATTCTTCCTGAGAACTAAAGAGAGTAGTTCTTAAATTGAACGAGACTTTTATCCTCCAAACCCCTGTAAGACTGGTGATTTGTTTTGCCCTTTTTTTTCCCCAAAACTTTTTAATGACAATTTTGAATTAATAGCCCTATTAACAGTGGATCTTTCAAACAAAAAAAACTTTGGGTGCGGTGGGAAGGTGGAATGCCAGATGAGTTCTCTTTAGACCCATCTTAATCTCACCACAAAATTCAGAGGCTGCGATTACACAGTAAAGAAAAGGAAAGCCAAAAGACAAGAGGTCCATGCCCCCAGGATCTGGGCAGCCGGTCCCACCATTCCCAGGTTCAGAGGCTGCGACTTCACAGCAAGGAAAAGAAAAGACAAAAGAGAAGCGGTCCATGCCCCCAGGAGCAGCCAGTCCCACCATTCCCAGGGCAAGGCCGGGGCAGCTGCGGCAGGCAGCAGCAGGGGGGGCGAGCACGCAGCAGCAGCAGCAGCAGCAGCAGCAGCAGCAGCAGCAGCAGCAGCAGCAGCAGCAGCAGCAGCAGCAGCAGCAGCAGCAGCAGCAGCAGCAGCAGCAGCCCTCTGAAAGCCAGCCGACTCGTTCTGGTCATTAATCGAACGGATAACCGGGTCCATCCGAGGACCGAGACAAGGCCACGCCACAACACGCTCCACGTGGAAATTCGGGCCCGAGGGGCCAAGAGACAGGAGACCCCGCAGACGCAGAAGAGCAGCGGCGGGCGCAGGGAAAGTTACGAACGGGGGAGAGAAAGGTAAGAAGCGATTCTAGAGGGCCGAGGGGTCAAAAGTACCCCCCTCTACCCAAAAGTAAAGACCCTTTTCATCGGTTAAACGTTTCCAGTCTGGGCAGCACCAAATTAGTTTCTGCTTGGTGGCTGCCTTTTTTTTTAAAAAAAAAAAATTTTTTCTCTCTCTTTTTTTTCTTTTTCCGTGGTCGCCATAACTGTTTTCGAAAAAATCTTTTTTTTTTTTTTCTCTCTCTCTCTCTCTTTTTTCTTTTGGGGAAGGCAACCCGTCTTCCATGATTCCCAAACACGGTAACGCAGCGATCCGGCTCGGGGTGACTACTCCCCATTTCGTCCAGACAGCCCTACCGATGAGGACTCTTGGACAGTCCCACTGGACAGCCGCACTGGGGCTCTCAGTATTCCATGTCGGCCAGGGTCCGCGACCCTCCTCGACTCCACCTGCACAGGAGTTTTCCCAACGTCCTCCCGGGTCCTTGACCCCTCGACGTTACCCAACGTCCACTCGGGTCCTCGACCCCTCGACGTTACCAAAATTTAAATTTAAGAGCCTCCCCACCGAAGGACTACCAGGGCTTCCCTAAAAGCGGGGTTTGGGTTTAGTCGACTAGTCTTCTCCCTAGTAGGCATTCGTCAGAGCGGGGATAACTCACCGTCCCACGTTCTCTCGTGCGGAATCAGTCAATCAACATGACAGGGTCCCTTCGTGGTCGCCAAAACTGTTATCGACAAAAATTAGACAAATTAGAAAGGGTTCGTTTAGTCGATGAAGAGACGAAAGACTCCGAGAGAACGGGTCAAAGAACAGGACAGTAGGGAAGTGGCGAGCGGCCCGTTCACCCCAGTGGGGTACGAGTGACCACAGCGCCCCGATCCCGGGCCACCCTGCCCGCTTTATTGGTACGGCGAAACCCCCCGCTGGCACAGGGCACCCAATCGGGGCTAGGCACACATAGTAACGGTAACCAATCAGTAAGCACTTTCGTGATCCCGTGACACCCGACCGGTCCGCGCGAGAGTGGCGCACCAAGTTTGAAGTGGCATATGGTGGAGGAGTTTCACGTGGCGTGGCCATTTTACAGTCCACATGGCGCAGGCAACGGCGCAGGCATTTTACAGGTCACATGGCACAGGTCCCCTAACTTGGGGTTGAGGCTGGCCTCACCATCGCCATCTTGAGGCGATCCCCAACACTTTGCACCTTATCGAAACACTTGCCCTCTATCTTCCCTTCCTAACCATCTTCAACTATTTCCTCCCCAGTGGCTTCCCCACTGCTTTCAAATACGCCTGTCTTCCTATATTAAAAAAAAAAAATCCTCCCCTTACCCCACGGCTCCCTTATCACCCCATCTCCCTCTTACCTCTCCTTTCCAAACTCCTTTAGGGAGTTGGCTTTGCTCATTGTCTCAAGTTCCTCTCCTCCGATTCTCTTCTTGAAACCCTCCAATCTGACTTCCGTTCTCTTCCCTCCTTAGAAATTGCCATCTCAAAGGTCACAGATGATCTCCTTCTTGCCAAATCCAACAGCTTCTACTCCATCATAATCCTCTTTGACCTGTAAACTGCCTTCAATACTATCAACCTCTCCCCTCTCCTGCAAACAACCTCGGTTTCACTGACATTGTCTTCTCCTGGTTCTCCTCCCATGTCTCTGGTAGTTCATTCTCAGCGTCTTTTGCAGGCTCCACCTTTGCCTCCCACCCACTAAGTGTAGGAGTCCCTCAAGGTTCAGTTCTGGGCCCCCATCTATTCTCCATCTACAACCACTCCCTTGGAGAACTCATTCTCTCACATTCATTCATTCATTCATTCATTCATTCAATAGTATTTATTGAGTGCTTACTATGTGTAGAGCACTGTACTAAGGTCTTGGAATGTACAATTCGGCACATAGCTTCAACTACTACCACTATGCAAATGATACCCATCTCCAGCCTCTCTCGCTTCCTCTCTGCAGTCTTGCATTTCCTCTTACCTTCAAGACATCTCTATTACTGAATCAGCCTGATAATCATAAAACTGTAATTCATTTATTCATATTAATATCTCTCCCCATCTAGACTGTAAGCTTGTCTGTTGAGAAACAGTGTGGCTCAGTGGCAAGAGCACGAGCTTGGGAGACAGAGGACGTGGGTTCTAATCCCGGCTCTGCCACTTCTCTGATGTGTGACCTTGGGCCTCAGTAACCTCATCTGTAAAATAGGGCTGAAGACTGTGAACCCCACGTGGGACAACCTGATTACCCTTTATCTTTCCCCAGCACTTAGAACAGTGCTTGACACAGAGTGAGCGCTTAACAAATACCATGATTATTATTGTTATTATTATAATATTGTAGTCTCCCAGTTCTCCTATGAATTGACACCTTACCGTGCCAGGAGAGTCTGCATACTCTGATGAAGCTTACAGCTATGCCCCATAGGGCTACCCATAATGGAAAGGTCTCAGCTGAAGCATCAAAGTCGATTCACCTGTGCTGGGCAGCAGTGGCATGGTGATCAAAGATGGATGATCAAGTACTCAAAAAGTTGATCAAAGACAACTGCAAACACTCAAGCTTTTCTGCATGGAAGAAGACAATGGCAAACCACTTCTGTATCTTTACCAAGAAAACTCTTTGGGCCCACTTACCAGAACTTTGACAACAGATGGGAGGTTCTGAAGAGGGTGTGTCCATGGAGTGGCTTTGGGTCAGAAACTACTCAACAGCATTTGATGAAGACTCTCCCAACCCCTCAGTACACTGCTTTGCATACTGTCACCACTCTCAATAAATACTCGACTGACTGCCTGACTGACTGGATATTGATTAAGGACCTTGACTTCCTGAATCAGATGCACATCACAACTTAGAGAAAAGCACGATTCTATACACGAGAGAAGATTTCCTATGCGGTAAAACTGCCAATGGGAAGATGGTGGTTAAGCACTGAATGTTACACTGTTATAATGATTAAAGAATGTGGTTTAATATGTTTATTGAAGATCCAAAAAATCAGCTGGTTGGTGCAAGTTAAGCCTAGCCTAATCTATCTATGTGGGCAGTGATACATTTCCGTTTACTGTTTTGGTTCTTGAGTCTGCTAGAATACATGGGAGGGTCTTTTACCCCAAGAGAGAGCTGAACATGTTTCCTAGGAAGACTGCTTAACAGCCTTATTTCTAGGAAGACTGCTTAACAGCAGGCAGTGTGGTCTACTTGAAAGACTATAATTGAGAATAACTGGTTCTTGTTCCAGTTGTGACAATGGTTATTCTTGTTACCTTGGCCTACTCATTCTAACGTCTCTGGACCTACTTCCTCCTTCATAAAATGGTGGATAAAATACTTGCTCTCTCTTCCTCTTAGACTGTGAATGCCCATGTATGATTTGATTGTCTTATGTCTATCCCAGTGCCTACCAATGCTTGTAGATTAATAATAATTAGGGCATTCATTAAACCCTTACTACGTGCCAGGCCACGGTACTAAGCCCTGGGGTGGATATCGTCCACGTCCCACGTGGGGCTTGCAGTCTTAATCCCCCTTTTACAGATGAGGTCATTGAGGCACAGGGAAGTGAAGTCTCCTGCCCAAGGCCACACAGCAGACAAGTGGAGGAGCTGGGATTAGAACCCATGATTTTCTCATTCCCAGGCCCATGGTCGATCCACTATGCCACACTGCTTCCATTCCAAGCACTGTACTAAGCACTGAGGTAGATACAAATTAATCAGGTTAGACAAAGTCCCGGTCCCCCATAGGGCTCACAGTCTATATTCGCGTTTTACTCATGAGGTAGTAACTGAGGCCCAGAGGAGTTAAATGACTTGCCCAGGACACACAGCAGACAAGTGGTGGAAAAGGTATTAGAATCTGGTTCCTTATGACTCTCAGGCCGTACTTTATCCAGTAGACGACACTGCTTCCCTACTATTCCTATTATTATTCCTCCCTAACTTCCTCCCCATTCTTTTCAGTTTGCATGTGGGGTGTGGGGGTGATTAATGGAAGAAGCTGCAAATCACCAGTGCTAGCCACTGGCTCCTCCCATCATGTAATTAAGTTGATGCTCATTAATAGACAGGGGCGTGGGGTTGAATCAATCAATCAATCAATCATATTTACCATGGGCAGAGCACTGTACTAAGCATTTGCGAGAGAACAATATAACAGAGTTGGTAGACAGCCTCTGCCCACAAAGAGCCCAGGGAGAAGTAGCATAGTCTGGTGGGTAAAACGTGGCTCTGGGAATCAGAAGATCTTGGGTTCATTCAATCATTTGTATTTATTGAGCGCTTACAGTGTGCAGAGCACTCTACAAAGCGTTTGGAATGTACAATTCAGCAACAGATAGAGACAATCCCTGCTCCCAAACGGGTTCTAATCCTGGATCCACCACTTTCCTGCCATTTGACCTTGGGATAGCCACTTCACTTCTCTAGACCTAGTTACCTCATCTGTAAAATGAAGATTAAGTCTGTGATGCCCATATTTATTTATATTGATGTCTGTTTACTGGTATTCATGTCCGTCTCCCTGCCTCTAGACTGTAAGCTCACTGTGGGCAGAGATTGCTGTATTTTACCTTCCCAAACACTTAGTATAGTGCTCTGCCCACAGTAAGCACTCAATAAATATGATTTATGTGATCATACATTGTGTCCAACCTGATAAACTTGCAAGTACTCCAGCACTTAGTACAGCGCCTGACATATAATAAGAGTTTAGGAAATACCATAAAAAAGAGCTTACAGTCTAGACGGGGAGACTGACACGAATTTACATAAATGTTATGTTTATGTACATAAATGCTTTGGGACAGAAGGAGGGGTGAATAAAGGATGAAAATCCAAGTGCAAGGGCAACACAGATAGGAGTAGGAGAAGAGGAAATAAGAGCTTAGTTGAGAAGGCCTCTTGAAGGAGATACGTGTTCATTAAGACTTCGAAATTGGGGAGAGTGATCATCTTTGGGAAGCAGTGTGGCTCAGTGGAAAGAGCCTGGGCTTCGGAGTCAGAGGTCATGGGATCGACTCCCTGGTCTGCCACTTGTCAGCTGTGTGACTGTGGACAAGTCACTTAACTTCTCTGTGCCTCAGTTACCTTATCTGTAAAATGGGGAGTAACTGTGAGCCTCACATGGGACAACCCGATTACCCTGTATCTACCCCAGCGCATAGAACAGTGCTCTGCACATAGTAAACGCTTAACAAATACCAACATTTTCATTATTATCTGTGCGATATGAAGAAGCAGGGTGTTCTTAGCCGGAGACAGAACCTGAGCGAGGGGTCAGAAGCGAGATAGGCAAGATCAAGGCAGTCATTAGAGAAATGCAGTGTGTCAGCTGGGTTTCAGTAAGAAATCAGGAAGGTGACGAAGAAAGGGGCAAGGTAACTAAGAGCTTTGTAGCCCCTGGTAAGGAGTATCTATTCGATTTGGAAGTGGATGGACACTCACCAGAGCTTCTTGAGGAGTGGGGAAACCTGGGCTGAACTGTTTCATATAAAAAAAGTTCCAGGCAGCAGAGTGAAGTTTGGACTGGAGTGGGGAGGGACAGGAGAAAAGAAGTTCAGCAAGGAGGCTGATACAATAATCAAGGTGGGACAGATAAAGTGCTTGGATTAATGTGGTAGTAGTTTGAAAAGAGAGGAAAGGGACATTTTCGTGATATTGGGAAGGTTTAACCAACAGGTGTTGATGGCAAATTGAATATGTAGCGTGCAGTTTGCGGGCAAGTATGTGGGGAAGGCGAGGGGGAAGGGAAGATTGTCCGTGTGTGTGTGTGTGTGTGTGTGTGTGTGTGTGTGTGTGTGTGTGCGTGCACACATATATGGTTGTGTTTCATTCTTATCGGAATGCTGCCCCGTGGCAGGTGCCACTCTGAGTTAGCGGAGCTAACTGAGGGACTCTCTGCAACCCCTCTTCCTTCTGTCCCTACCCCACCCTGACCATCTTTGCTTTCAGAAAAGTAAGCTCCAGGCTGAAATGTAGAGAGGAGAGGGGAAAATTACTCAGACACAATGTGAGAGTTCTCCTCGATTCTAAACTCCCGCCTCCCTCCTTTCCACGACCACAGACAAAAGGTCTCCTGGCTCTGGCTGCCAAGGGTGTACACGACTCCCTTACACCTCTGTCACTAGTTGGACTGGTGGTGTTTCAGGGATGTCACTGATGGTCATGTGAGACTCTATGCTGCACCTTACCAGTAGGGACTGCCTAGTACTCCAACTCCTAATGGAACACTGCCTCTACTCTTTCCTTCTGTAGCATGTACGGTGGATATTTTTCGTTTAGTGCAGGATGTTCCATGTCCTCATACCCCTGTGCTGCACCCTGGAGGGAGGGATCCTTCCATTCCGTACACTGCTACCAGGGCACGGAGATCTCCCTTCTGAGGAGCCAGCCATCAGACTACGAGTCCCCCAGTTACCGGAAATTTCTTTAACCTGCGGGCATCCCACCCGGACACTTTGATGTCCCATTCTAAAGAACATGCCATCGAAAGACAAATCCTCATGTTAACGGTAGTATGCTTCCCCTTCAGACGCCGACATTAGATTCCCGAGATCTCCCTTCCGAGGACCCATCATGGGACCACGAGTCCCCTTCTTCCTGGTAGGATCCTTCCCCTCCGCACACAGCCATGAGGGCTCCGACGCTTATCTTCAAAAGAAGTCTGCCATCAGACCCCTAGTCCCTCTGTTCCCGCTAGGCACGTTCCCCTCCGGACGCAGCCATGGTGGAGCCGAAATATCCCTTCCTCAGGATCCCGCCATTGAAACACAAGTTCACAGTATCCACGAGGATACTGGATAAGGAGGAAAGCTATTCCCCATCCTTATTCTGTCACGAAGCACCGAGATCTACCTTCCGAAGGAACCCGCCTTTGAACCACGAGTCCCACTGTTCGCGGTAGGAGCTTTGGCCTCCGGATGTCATCACAATGGCGCCGAGATCTCCCTTGCTGAGGAGCTCGCCACTGGAACACGAGTGTCCCTCTTACTGGAAGGATTATTTCCCTCCGGACAACGAGATGGGACGCTGAGATCTTCCATCCCGAGGAACCCACCATCACACCTGGAGTCTCAATGTTCCCGGAAGGATCATTCTCCTCTGGAGGAGGACACGGAAGAGCCGAGATCTCCCTTTTTATGGAATCCATCATCGGACCACGAGTCCCTTTTTTCCCCTTAGATCTCTCCCCTCTGCATGTCACCTCTAATGCGCTGAGATCACCGTTTATCAGGAGCCCGTCATTGGACCACATGTCCTCCTATTCCCGGAAAGATCTTTCCCTTCCGGACAACCCAAGCGGGCGCCGAGATCTCCCTTCCTGAGACAGCTGCCATCTGACCAAGAGTCCTCCATTGCCGGAATGATTTTTGCCATCCAGACGCCTTCACGAGGGGGCTGAATTCTCCCTGGCTGAATAGGCCGCCATCGGAGCTGTTCCCGGAAGGAACCTCCCTCTCCAGTCTCCCAGCCGTGGCCACAAGACCATGAGTTCTCCTCTTCATGGAAGGTCCCTTTCCATCCAGACAGAGCCATCAGGGTGCCAAGATCTCCCTTCCTGAGGATTCTGCCTGCGGACTAAGGGTCGCCCCTTTGCCGAAAGGAGTTTGCTCCTCCGGACGCCGTTACTAGGGCGAAGAGAACTCCCTTACTTGGGTCCACGCCACTGGGCCAGGAGTCCCCATCCCCAAAAGGAGATCTCCCTTCCTGAGGAATCCACGTTCTGACCACGAGTTCTCCTCTTCACTGCAGGATCTTTCACCCTCGCACGCCGTCACGAGTGTGTCGAGACCTCACGTCCTGAGACACCCGCCCTCGGACTTCGAGTAGCCCTGTATCCGGGAAGGAGTTTTCCCCTCCTGATGCCTTCACGAGGGGGCCGAAATCTCCCTTCCTGAAGAACACGCCACCGGAACCGGAGTCCCCATGTTCCCGGATGGAGCTTTCCCTCCCGAGGAGGCCACGGGTGCGTCGAGAACTCCCTTCCTGAATTATTTGCCTTCTGACCATAAGTCCCCCGTTTCGCGATAGGATCTTTCGGCTTTGCACGCCGCCACAAGGTTGCCGAGATACCGCTTCCTGAGAAGCGTGCCATCAGACCCTAACCCCCCTCCTCCCGTTAGGAGCTTCAAGGCAGCGCTGAAGTCTCCCTTCCTAAGGAACCCGCTATCGCTACACGAATCCCGCGGATCCACAAAGTTATTTCTGCTCCTTACTCTGTTACGGAGGGCCGAGACCTATCTTTCTGAGGATCCCTCCATCGGACCATGAGTACTCCTCTTCTCCGAAGGATCTTTTCTTTCTGACGAACTGATCGGGGGGCGAGATCAATCGTCCTGAGGAAGCCGCCATCAGACCAGCAGTCGCCTCATTAAGAGAAAGGTTCTTCACCTTGGGGACATCCACCTGGAGCGACGTAATCTCCCTTTCTGAGAAAGCCACCACTGAACCAGGAATCCCCTTTTTCCCGGGAGGATTTTCCCCTCCGGATGACTTTCAACAGTGTGCCGAGATCTCCCATCCTCAGGACCAGACCTCGGACCACGAGTCCCCATACTCCTGGAAGCATCTTTCCAGCCCGGACTACCAGACGGGCCCCGCCATATCTCTCCCTGATTTACCCGCCATCAGACCTCTGGTCTTCCAATTGCCGCAAGGTACCTCAACCTCCCGACGCCTTCACGGGACACCTTGTTCTTTCTTTCTGAGGAACACGCCATCGGAGACGAGTCCCCGTGTTTCCGGAACTAGGTTTTCCCTCCAGACGCCGCCAGTGGAATGCCGTGATCACTGTTCATCAGAACTCTGCCGTCGGACCCCGGGTCCCCCTGTTGCTTTGAAGATCCTTCCCCTCCAATCGGTGCCACGAGGGCTCCAACGACTCCCTTCCAAAGGAGCCCGCCAACGGGCCACCGGTCTCCCTGTTCCCGCTAGGATCTATCTTTCCCCTCTGGACGCAGCTAAGGCAGCGCCGAAATCTTCCTTCCTGAGGAACCCGCCATCGCATAGCGAGTACCGCAGATCCACGAAGGATATTTCCCCTCCTTCCTCTCTCCTGGGGCGCCGAGATCCAGCTTCCTGAGGAAACAACCTTCTGACCACAAGTTCCCCTGCACCACGAGGGTACCGAGATCAACCATCCGGAGGAACCCCAACCCACCTCCCATCGGACAACAAGTCCCCCTTGTACGGGAAGGAACCTTGCATTCCGGACGCTGCCACCGGGTGCCGAGATCTCCCTTTCTCAGGATTCCACCATCGTCATCGTACAACGAGTCCACCTTTTCCCAGAACGGATTTTCCCCTCTAGATGCCGACACCAAGGTACCCGAGATCTCCGTTCCGGAGGAACACACCATCCTACCATGAGTCCCCTTGCTCTCGAAGGGATCTTCATCCTTCCGGAGGAGGCCACGGGAGCATCGGGATCTCTCCTCCTCTGGATCCGCCATTGGACGACGAGGCTCCCTGTTCCTGCAAGGATCCTTGCATTCCAGACGCTGCCACTGGGGCGCCGAGATCTCCCCATCTCAGGATCTCGACATCGGACAACGAGGCCCCCATTTCCTGGATTGTTTTTGCCCTGCAGACGCCGCCACGAGGTTACCCCAGATCTCCATTCCGGAGGAACACGCCATCGGACCATGAGTCCCCTTGATGCCGGAAAGGTCTGTTCGCTCCAGAGGAGGCCACTGGAGTGTCGAGATCTCCCTTTCTGAGGATCCTGCCATCGGACCACGAGGAGCCCTGTCCCGGAATGATCCTTTCTTTCCGGACCATGCCACCGGGGCGTCGAGATCTCCCTTTCTCAGGATCCCGCAAACGGACGACGAGTCCCCCTTTTCTGGCTGCATTTTTCTCATCCAGATATCGCCACGAAGTTATCCGAGATCTCCCTTCCGGAGGAACACGCCATCGGACCATGAGTCCCCATCTTCCCAGAAGGATCTTTTCCCTCCGCAAGAGGCCATGGGAGTATCAAGATCTCCCTTTCTGAGGATCCCGCCATTGGACGACGAGTCCTCCTGTTCCTGGATGGATTTTTCCCTTCCAGGCGCCGACACGAGGGCACCCGAGATATCCCTTCCGGAGGAACACACCATCGAACCACAAGACTCCTTGGTCTCTGGTGGATTTCTTTCCGCTGGAGGAAGAGGACACGGGAACGTCAGGATCTCGCTTCCTGAGGGTCTCGCCATCAGAACACGAATCCCCCTGTTCTAGGAAGGCTCTTTCCCCTGGGTGTCCGGAGATCTCTCTTCCTGAGGAACCCCCAATCGGCCGATGAGTCGCTCAGGTACCAGAAGGTTCTTTACCCTGTGGACGCCCACACGAGGCGATCTGATCTCTCTTTCTGAGGAACCCGACATTAGACCAGGGGTCCCCTTTTCCCGGGAAATATTTTGCCCCTCCAGACGCCGCCACGAAGGTGCTCCCTCCCTGAGGAACACGCCGTCAGACCACGAGTCCCCATGTTCCCCAGAGGATCTTTCCCCTCCGGAGGAAGCCACGGTAGTGTCGAGATCTCCCCCTACCAGAGGAACCCGCCTTCTCACTACGAGTCTCCCTATTCGTGGTAGGATCTTTCGCCTTCATACGCCACCAGGAGGGTAGCCAGATCTGCCTTCCTCAGGAACCAGCTTTCAGACCACGAGTCCTCCAGTTACCGGAGGGTTCTTTAACCTGCGGATGCCCTACCCGGACACCTTGAAAATAATAATAATGTTGGAATTTGTTAAGCGCTTTCTATGTGCAGAGCACTGTTCTAAGCGTTGGGGTAGACACAGGGTTTTCCCAAGTAAGGCTCACAGTTAATCCCCATTTTACAGATGACGTAACTGAAGTATAGAGAAGTTAGGTGACTTGCCCACAGTCACACAACTGACAAGTGTCAGAGCAGGAATTTGAACCCATGACCTCTGACTCCCACACCCGGGCTCTTTCCACTGAACCACGCTGTCTCCCATTCTCAAGAACACGCCATCGGAAGATGAGTCCCGTGTTGGTTCTCTTCATGGTAGGACCCTTCCCATCCAGACAGAGCCACCAGGGTGCCAAGATCACCCTCCTTCGGACCAGTGGTGCTCTTTTTCCAGGAAGGGGTATGCTCCCCAGGACGCCGCTACTAGGGCACCAAGAACTCCAAAGGTCCACAACATCCGTCCAGGAGTCCCCTTCTCGCATGGATCTTTCGCCTCCAGGGGAGGCCACGGGGGCGGTCCTCCCCTTCCTGAGGAATCTATCCTCTGACCATGAGTTTTCCTGTTCACGGCAGGATCTTTCTCCTTTGCATGGTGCCACGAGTGTGTCACCGACAGAAGAGTACCCCAGATCTCCATTCTGGAGGAACACACCATCGGACCATGAGTGCCTATGATCCAGGAAGGATCTTTTCCCTCTGCAGCCGGCCACCAGAATGGCGAGATCACCCTTCTGGAGGATCCTGCCATCGGACTACGGGTCCCCCGTTCCCGGAAGGATCCTTCCATTTCGGAAGCTGCCACTGGGGCACCGAGATCTCCCTTTCTCAGGATCCTGCTAATGGACGACGAGTTCCCCTTCTTCTGGCGGGATATTCCCCCTCCAGAGCCGGCCACGGGGTTACCCGGGATATCCCGTCCGGAGGAACATGCCTTCCAACCATGGGCCCCCATGTTCCCGGAAGGATATTTTCCCTCCGGAAGAGGCCATGGGAGTATCTATACGTCCCTTTATGAGGATCCTGCCTTCGGATGACGAGTCCTCGTGTTGGTCGTAGGATACTTCCCCTCAAGATGCCAAGACTAAGGCCCCGAGATCTGTCTTCCGAGGACCCTTCATGAGACCACGAGTTCCCTTCTTCATGGTAGGAACCTTTCACTCCGCACTCCACCATGAGGGCTCTGACGCCTCCCTTCTAAAGGAGCCGGCCATTGGACCCCCAGTGTTCCCGCTAGGAACTTTCCAGTGTGGACACAGCCATGGTGGAGACGAAATATCCCTACCCCAGGATCCCGCCATCGAAACACGAGGCCACCGGATCCAGGAAAGCTATTTACCCTCTGTACTCTGCTATGGGACACCAAGATCTGCCTACCTGGAGAAATCGCCTTCGGACCTGGGGTACCCCTGTTCGTGGTAGGATCTCTGGCCTCCGGACGTCGTCACGAGGGTGCCGAGGTCTCCCTTCCTGAGGAGCCCGCCATCGGAGTACGAGTGTCCCTCTTACTGGAATGATCTTTCCCCACCGGGAACTGAGATGGGACACCGAGATCATCCTTCCTGAAGAACGCCCCCCCCCCCATTGCATCTAGAAGACCCCATGTTCCTGGAAGGATCACTCGCCTCTGGAAGAGGACACGGAAGCGCTGAGATCTCCCTTCCTTAGACAGGCATGAGTCCCTTTTTACCCCTTAGGATCTCTCCCCTCCCCATGCCACCTCTACTGCGTCCAGTTCTTTTTTGAGGAATCCACCATTGGACCACGAATCCCCCTCATCTCGGAAGGCTCTTTCTCTACCGGACGCACCCACGCGGACTTGGAGATTTCTCTTCCTGAGAAAACTGCCATCTCACCACGACTCCTCCGTTCCCGGAATGATTTTTGCCATTCTCTCTGCCTCAACAGCCCACCATCGGAGCTGTTCCCGGAAGGATCTTTACCCGCCGATCTCCCAGATGAGGCCATAGGGCCATCAGACTCCCACTTCACGGCAGGATCCTTCTCATCCAGACGGGAACACAAGGGCGCCAAGATCTCCCTTCCAGAGCATTCTACCTTCGGACAAATAGTCCTCCTTTTCCCGGAAGCAGTTCACCGCCAAGACGCTGCTACTAGGGTACCAAGAACTCCACGCCATCGGACCAGGAGCCCCCATCTGGGATGGGTCTTTCGCCTTCAGGGGAGGCCATGGGAGCGTCATGATCTCCCTTCCTGGGGAATCCACCTTCTGACCTCGTGTTCTCCTGTTCACGTCAGGATCTTTTCCTTTCACCCGCAGACACGAGTGTATCGTGACCTCAAGTTCTGAGAAACCTGCCCTCGGACTACGAGTTCTCCTGTACCGGGAAGGAGTTTTCCCCTCTAGATTCTGCCACGAGGGGCCCGAAATCTCCGTGCTTGTGGAACAGGCTCTCGGACGAGGAGTGCCCATGGTCCCGGATGGGTCTTTCCCTTCCCAAGGAGGCCCCTGTTCGCGGTAGGATCTTTGGCCAGTGTACGCTGTCATGAGCCTGTCAAGATCTCGCTTCCTGAGGAGACTACCATCAGACGCCAGTCCCCCTGCTCCCGCTAGTAACCTTCTCCTCCAGAAATAATCAAGGCGGTTCTCGAAGTCTCCCTTCCTTTGGAAGCCGCCATCACTATAAGAGTCCCGCGGATCCACAAAGCTTATTTCCGCTTCTCACTCTGTCACGGAGACCTACCTGAGTGAGGAGCCCACCATTCAACCAGGAGTACTCCTCTCCCCCGAGGGATCTTATTTCTTTCTGATGAACAGATGCAGGGGTCGGGGCCGAGATCTCTTCTCTGGGTACCCGCCATCTGACCAGCGGAATTTTCCCTTCCGGATGCCTTCCAACAGTGTGCCAAGATCTCCCCATCCTGAAGACCCGACTTCGGACCACGAGTCCCCGTACTCCTGGAAGCATCTTTCCGGTCCGAACGACCAGACGGGCCCCAGCATATCTCTTCCTGATTTACCCCTCAGTAGACCTCGAGTCCCCCCCTCCCCCGTTGCCGGAAGGTTCTTCAACTTGTGGACGAGCTTACGGTACAGCTTGATCTTCCTATCTGAGGAACACGCCATAGGAGTTGAGTCCCCATCTTCGCGGTACGATACTTCCCCTCCAGAAACTGACACTAGGTCGCGGACAGTTCTCTTCCTGAGGACCCCGCCATGCTACCACCACTCCACCAGTTACCGGAGGTTTCTTTAACCTGAGGGATTCCGCTAAGAGATGCCGTGATTTCCCCTTCTGTGGAACCCGCAACTGGACTTCGAGTCCCCGTGTTCCAGGAAGTAACTTTCCCCTCAGGATGCCGCCAGTGGAATGTCGTGATCTCCGTTCATCGGGATTAAGCCATCGGACCCCGAGCCCCCCAATTCCTGGGAAGATCCTTCCCCTTCAAAGGGTGCCGCAAGGGCTGCGATGTCTCCCTTTCAAAGGAGCCCGCCAACGGACCCCCAGCCCCCCTGTTCCCGCTAGGAACTTTCACCTCTTGGTGCAGCCATGGCAGGTCAGAAGTCTTCCTTCCTGAGGAGCCCGCCATAGTTTAGCGAGTAGCGCACATCCTCAAAAAATATTTCCCCTCATTTCTCCCTTCCGGAGGATCCGCCATCGGACCACGAGTCCCCCTGTTCTATGAAGGATCCTTCCAACCCGGATGCTGCCACAGGGGCTTCGAGATCTCCCTTTCTCAGGATCCCGCAATGGGATGACGAGTCCCCCTTTCGCTGGCTGGATTTTTTCCCTCCAGACGCCGCCACGAGGTTACCCGTGATCTCCCGCCCGGAGGAACACGCCTTCAGACCAAGGGTGCCCATGGTTCCAGAAGGATCTTTTCTCTCCGGAGGAGGCCATGGGAGTGTTGAGGTCTCCCTTTCTGAGGATCCCGCTGTCGGACGAAGAATCCCCCTGTTCCGGGATGGATTTTTCCCTTCCAGACGACACCACAAGGGTACCCGAGATCTCCCTTCCGGAGGAACACGCCATCGGACCGCGAAGCCCCTTGTTTCCGGGTGGATTTCTTTCCGCCGGAGGAAGATGACACGGGAACGTCAAGATCTCGCTTCCTGAGGGTCCCGCCATCGGAACACAAATCTCCCTGTTCCAGGAAGGATCTTTCCCCTGGGCGTCCGGAGATCTCTTTTCCTGAAGAACCCCTAAAAGTTCGATCAGTCGCCCAGGTATCAGAGGACTCTTTTCTCTGCATACGCCCACATGAGGCGACCTGATTTCCCTTTCTGATGAACCCGCCATTAGGCCGGGGTCCCTATTTCCAGGAAGCATTTTACCCAACCGAACGCCGCCACGAGGGTGCCGAGATCTGCCGTCCTGAGGACCACGCCATCGGACCACGAGTCCTCACGTTCCCCGAAGGATCTTTCCCCTCCGGAGGAGGCCCCGGAAGTGTCGAGATCTCCCTACTGGAGGAGCCTGCCTTCTGACTACGAGTCTCCCTATTCATGATAGGATCTTTCGCCTTCACACCCCACCACGAGGGTGGCGAGATCTGCCTTCCTCAGGAACCAGCCATCAGAGCACGAGTCCCCCAGTTACCGGAAGGTTTTTTAACCTGTGGACGTCCCACCCATACAACCTGATCTCCCATTCTGAAGAACACGCCATCAGAAGTTGAATCCCCCTCTTGGCCATAGGAAACTTCCCTTCCACACGCCGACACTAGGGCCCCGAGATTTACCTTCCGAGGACCCATCATGAGACCACGAGTCCCCTTCTTCCTGGTAAAATTCTTCTACTCTGCACGCCGCCACGAGGCCTCGGAGGCCTTCCTTCAAAACTAGCCCGCCATCGGACCAAGTCGCTCAGAACTGTCCCCTGCGGATGCAGCCATGGCGGAGCCGAAATATCTCTTCCTCAGCATCCCGCCATCGAAACACGAGTCCACCGGATCCTCGACGGCTATTTCCCCTCCTTATTCTGCCAAGGGGCGCTGAGATCAACCTTCCTGAGGAAACTACCTGTCCCCTTGATCGATGTAGGATCTCTGGCCTCCGGACGTCGTCACAAGAGTGCCAAGATCTCCCTTCCTGAGGAGCCCGCCATCGGAGTACGAGTGCCCCTCTTACCGGAACGATCTCTCCCCTCCGGGTGCTGAGATGGGGCACCGAGATCATCCTTCCCGAGGAACCCGCCAATGCATCTAGAGACCCCATGTTCCCGAAAACATCATTCCCCTCTGGGCGACGACTTGGAAGCGCCGAGATCTACCTTCCTGAGGAACCCACGAGTCCCTTTTTTCCCGTTAGGATCTCTCCCCTCCGCATGCCGGCCTCTACTGCATCGAGTTCTCCTTTTTTCAGGAGGTCGCCACTGGAACACTAGTCTCCCAATTCTGGGAAAGATCTTTCCCCTTCGGACGCCCCTACGCGGGCGCCGAGATTTCCCGTACTGAGAAACCTGTCATCTCACCACGAGTCCTCCATTCCCGGAATGACTTTTGCCAGCCGGATGTCGTCACGAGGGGGCCGTTTTCTACCTGCCCAGACTCGGCCCAAGAACCATGAGTCCCCGACTTCACGGCAGGCTCCTTCCCAGCCGGACGGGAACACCAGGGCGCCACATCTCCCTTCCAGAGGATTCCCCCTTCAGACCAATAGTCTTCCTTTTCCTGGAAGGAGTTTGCTTCCCAAGACGCTGCTACTAGGGCACCGAGAAGTCCATTACTTAGGTCCACGCCATCGGACCACGAGTTCCCATCCCGGATGGATCTTTCGCCTCCAAGGGAGAACATGGGAGCGTCAATAACTCCCTTCCTGAGGAATCTACCTTCTGACCATGAGTTCTTTTGTTCACGGCAGGATCATTCGCCTTGGCACGTCGCCACTAGTGTGTCGCGACCCCACGTCCTGAGAAACCTGCCCTAAGACTATGAGTCTCCCTGGGGCCTGAGGGAGTTGTCCCCCTCCAGATTCTGCCACGAGGGAGCCGAAATCTCTCTTCCTGAGGAGCACACTATCGGATCAAGAGTCCCCATGTTCCCGGGTGGATCTATCCTTTCGAAAGGAGGCCACTGGTGCGTTGAGATATCCCTTCCGAAGGAATCCACCTTCTGGACACCAGTCCCCCTGTTCGCGGTAGGATCTTTGATTTGGCCTTCACACCACGTCACGAGGTTGCTGAGATTTCGCTTCCTGAGGAAACTGCCATCAGACCCCAGGCCCCATGCTCCCGCTAGGAAGTTTCTCATCCCGATGCACTCTTTTGCGGCTCTGAAGTCTCCCTTCCTGTGCAGCCCGCCATCGCTATGCGAGTCCCGCCGATCCACGCAGGATATTTCCGGTCCTTACTCTATCCTGGAGCCTCGACACTTACCTTACTGAGGAGCCCGCCATCGGACCATGACTACTTCTCTTCCCCTAAGGATCTTTACTTTCTGACGACCAGATGGGCGGGCCGAGATCTCTCCTCCTGATGAACCCGCCAATGGACAAGCAGTCACCCAGTTAAGGGCAGGGTTCCTCACCCTGGGGACGTCCACATGGGGAAACGTGATCTCCCTTTCTGAGAAAACCGCGATTGGACCAGGAATCCCTTTTCCCGGAAGGATTGCTCCCCTCCGAATGCCTTCCAAAAGTGTGCCGAGCTCTCCCATCCTGAGGACCCGACATGGGATCAGGAGTCCCCGTACTCCTGGAAGTATCTTTCCAGTCCGGACGAACAGACGGAACCCAGCATATCTCTTCCTCATTTACCCGCCATCGGACCCGGAGTTCCCCAGAAGGTTCTTCAACCTGCGGACGCCCTCACTGGACACCTTGTTCATGCTTTCCGAGGAAAACGCCATCGGAGACACGTCCCTGTGTTCCCTTGCCGAGGACACCGCCATGCTACCACCACTCCGCCAGTTACCGGAGGTTTCTTTAACCCGAGGGATCCCCCAAGAAGAGCCGTGATTTCCCATTTTGGGGAACCCGCAACTGGACTACGAGTCCCCGTGTTCCCGGAAGTAGGTTTCCTCTCAGGATGCCGCCAATGGAATGTCGTGATCTCCGTTCATCGGGACTCTGCCATCGGACCCCGAGTCCCCCTATTGCCTTGAGGATCCTTCCCCTCCAAACGGTGCCACGAGGGCTCCGACGTCTCCCTTCTAAAGGAGCCCGCCAATGGGCCCGCGGCCCCCTTTTCACCTCTGGACGCAGTCATGGCAGCGCAGAAGTGTCCCTTCCTGAGAAGCCCGCCATCGCATAATGAGTACTGTAGATCCACGAAGGGTATTTGCCCTCCTTCTTCTGACACGGGGTTTCCTGAGGAGCCCGCCTTCTGACCACAAGTCCCCCTGCACCACAAGGGTGCCGCCTCCTCCCTTCCAGAGGAACCCCTACCTACCACCCATCGAACTACAAATCTCCTTGGTCCCGGAAGGATCCTTGCATTCCGGACGCTGCCACCGGGTGATGAGATCTCCCTTTCTCAGGATTTCGCCATCGTCATCGTAAGACGAGTCCCCCTTTTCCCAGAATGGATTTCTCCCTCTGGACGCCGACACCAGCGTGCTCGAGATCTCCGTTCCGGAGGAACACGCCATCCTACTATGAGTTTCCATGTTCCCGGAGGGATCTTTACCCTCTGCAGGAAACTACGGGAGCGTCGGTATCTCCCTTTCTGAGGATACTGCCAGCGGACCACGAGTCCCCCGTTCCCGGAAGTATCCTTGCATTCCAGACGCTGCCACTGGGGCGCCGAGATCTCCCATCTCAGAATCTCGCCATCGGACGACGAGTCCCCCTTTCCCTGGATGATTTCTTTTACCTGCAGACGCCGCCACGGAGGGTACCCATGATTCCGGAAGGATCTTTTCCCACAGCAGGAGGCCACGGGAGTGTCGAGATCTCCCTTCCTGAGGATCCCGCCATCGGACCATGAGGAGCTTTATCCCGGAAGGATCCTTTTCACACACACTAAGGGCAAAGGATCCCTACTCCCTCAGATATCCAGCTCTGGGGGCTTGGCTCCACATAAGGGGGAAGCGATGTTGCCCTCCTCCCCATCTCCTCACCATTTTCTGGGCCTGGGAACTTAGTAAAATGAAGGCCCCGCGATCTCCACCCCCAACAAACCCAGCCCTGCCCTTGTACCTACAGGGAAGGGGCGCCAACCACCCCAGCCCCGCGCCCGCATGCTAGGGGCCTGGAAACAATTAACACCTTGTCAGACCTTCCCACTATGTACTGGGTGCATGGGGCTGTGCCAGGAGAACAGTACACTAAGTCCCCTGGCCCTAAACAACCCTATTCTAAGGGGATCAAGCCACAGAAAGAAGAAGGAATGCTGACCTTCCCAACCCCCACTCAATACCCGTGTTCCAAAGAGTGTGCCAAGAAGGGACACTGACTTGAACCTAGGTATACACCAAGGAGAAAGGGGACAGAGGCCTCTACACATCAACCCAGCTACTAAGGTCTTGGTAACAACTCACCAATTCCCTCTAAACAGCTGCTAACGACTTGACCTTCTCTATTGCCTCTAAGGATTCCACCAGCTGGGAGCTGCTGGACTCCTATCTCTCCTTAAGGAACTTCGTTTTGTTGCTGAGTGCTCCAGAATGGCTCCAGATATTCTTTCCTAAATGCCCTAAACTCCCCAAGACCTCAGTACACTCCTCCCCCCGACAGTCCCTTCCCTACCAATCCCGTTCCTTTGAACCCCGACAATCCTCTCAGCTCTTGCTCATTCAACTCCACCGCGACCTGTGTGCTACCCCCTCTCTCCCATACCCTAAACGTCTCTGCCTGACGGAGGTAGTGTGGATCAGTGGCAAGAGTGCTGGTTTGAGAGTCAGAGGTCATGGGTTCTAATCCCTCCTCTGCCACTTGTCAGCTGTGTGACTTTGGACAACTCACTTCACTTCCCTGGGCCGCAGGTACCTCATCTGTAAAGTGGGGATGAAGACTGTGAGCCCTACTAGGGACAGCCAGATTACCTTTTACCCACCCGCGCGCTTAAAAAAGTGCTTGAGACGTAGTCAGTGCTTAACAAATGCCATTATCGTTGTAATTATTATTACTCTTCTTATTACGGTCTTTGTCAAAACACCCCCATCCAGCCCTTCCTAGCCCCCATATTGGCCTCTCTCCACTCCCCACCTCAGCTTCCTCGCTCCTCTCCTCTTCCTTCCTTCCATCTCCATTCCCCTCTTCGACTTGCCTATCCTTCCCAGCAGTATCTCAAAAGGAGATCATCACTTCTGCTTGAATTATCCTCTATACATGTCCTCTTGACCCCAACCACCTCACCTCATCAGAGCAATTGCCCTTCCTTTCTTCCTTTCTTGAGTGACATCTTCAGCTACTCATTTTTCAATGGCATGTTCATGTAATGTATAATACCATCCCAAGAAAATACTCCCCATGACCCCATGGCTCCCTCCACTTATCCCTCTATCTCTTTCTTATCATTCCTTTCCAAACTTCTAGAGAGCTGTCTCCACTTGCTGTCTTCATTTCCTCTCCTCTAACTCCCTTTATGACCCCCTGATTGAGTCCCCTCCACTCCTTAGAACTGGCCTTCTTTAAGATGATCCATTATCGTTCTTTTGCCAATTCCAATGACCACTACTCCACCCTAATCCTCCTCGGTCTCTCAGCTGCCTCATACACTCTGACTCTGGAAACCTTATCTAACCTTCACAAAGATTCTCATCTCCTCATCTCCTATCTTTCCAACCATTTATTCTCGGTAGCTCCTGCAGCCTCCTCTTCTGCCCCACTCAACCTCTAGCTCTGGCACCTCCTCATGTCATTCCCTTGGAGAAGAATTCAATCTCAACTAAGCGTTCAACTAACAACGATGACAGCAATGGTTCTCAAATTTCCTCTCCCAACCTGACCTTTCTCCTTTGGCAGTCTCTTATTTTATTCATTCAGTCAGGTTTATTGAGATCTTAGCACGTACCTAGCACTGCACTAAGCGTATGTGAGATTACAATATAACAGGCATAATCCCTGCCCAAAACCAAGTTTACAGTCTAAAGGGGGAAACATTTTATTTAAGTTTGATATCCCACATTCTTCTTCTGAAGTGGAGACAGTTAGCTCATCAACCTTTGCATCCGCTGTTTTCAAATTAAGTTTGCTTCCCCAGTTCAGCGATTTATCTCCTTAGGGTGTGAAAGGTGTGGGGGGTGGCTGTTTACCATTAGAGCTGAAGGGTTTGTGTGAAGTAAATCAGCAAACAAAATGTTTTTTTTTTTCTGGGGATTGGGAGAAAGATTTGTGTGAAGTAAGGATGTTGAATTACAAGTTATTTCTAGAAAGAGTCCTTGAGCAACTGGGGGTAGGGTTCTAAATTCTGGTCACTAATGCTTCTGGCAGGCTAAGGAGTGATATTGGAGGAATCAGGAAGTAATTTGATTGGTAAAATGGGTTGCAATCTACAGAAGGCAAAATGGAGCAAAAAAATTCAAGTAAATTTTATTGTTGAGTGAAGGACAATTTCCCGTGGGACATTTTTTCCAATTTAGAATAGTTAGGGTTTCGTTTTGTTGGTTTGTTTTTCTTAATGTATTTGCTAAGCATTTAGTATGTGCTAGGCACTGTACTGCCAACTCTATCTACCGTCTCTCTTGTATACTCAGTATGACACCGGCTCTTAGTACAGTGTTCTGCATGTGATTAAAAGGGAGGTCTGTCCAGAACAGAACTCCTTATCTTTCCACCCATACCCGGTCCTCTCCCGACTTTCCCGTCACCACCATTCTTGCTGTCTCACAAGCGTATAACCTTGGCATTCTCCTTGTCTCTTTTCTGTCTCATACAACTCACATATTCAGTCTTTCATTAAATCCTGCCGGTCCATTCTTCACCATATCACTAAAATCCGCCCTTTCCTCTCCATCCAAACTGTTACCATGTTAAAACGCTGACTCATCCTATTGCGCCTGGATTATTGCATCAGCCTCCTTGCTGGCCTTCCAACCTCCCGTCTCTCCCCACTCCAATCCATACTTCACTCTGCTGCCTGGATACTTTTTCTGCAAAAACACTTAGGACATGCTTCCCCGCTCCTCAAGAAACTCCCATGGTTGCCCATCCACCTCCACATCCAACAAATATTCCTCACCAATGACTTTAAAGCCCTCAAACGCCTTACCCACTCCTACCTGTTGGGTTGTACTTTCTCAAGTGCTTAATACAGTGCTTTGCACACCATAAACGCTCAATAAATAAGATTGCATGTATCTTATTTATTAATCTCATCACTTTCCTACCACAACCCAGCCCACACACTTTGCTCTTCTAACATTAACCTTCTCCCCGTGCCTCGATCTCGTCGCCTATCTCGCCACCGACCCCTCACCCACATCCTGCCACTCGCCTGGAACGCCCTCCCTCCTCAAATCCGACAGACAGCTACTCCCTCCTCACCACCTTCAAAGTCTTGTTGAGAGCACGATTCTTATTGAGGGCTTAATTGGGAACTTCTCCAATAAGCCTTCCCTAACTAAGGCCCCCTTTCCTCTTCTCCCACTCCTTTGTGCCTGATCCTGACTTGCTCTGCTTGTTCGTCCTCTCCCTCCCACCGCCGTCCCCAGCCCCCAAGCACTTACGAACGTCTCTGTTAATCATTCACTAATTCATTAATTCATATTTGTTCATTCATTCATTCATGCATTTAGGTATTCATTTATATATTAATTCATTCATTCAATCATTCATATTAAGAATTGTGTGCCTCCTCCAAATTGTGAGCTCGCTGAGGGCAGTGAACGAGTCTCTTTACTGTTGTAATGTTACTCTCCCAAGAACTTAGTACAACTCTGCACACAGTAAGTACTAACTCGATAAATGTGAATGAATGAATGAATGAATGAAGGAAGGAAGGAAGGAAGGAAGGAACGAACGAACGAACGAATGAATGAATGATTGGGGGAAGTGAGGCGTTAGGTGGGGAAGGACGTTTGGAGATTGGCTTATAATCAGTCTTCCAAGGTAGGAAGAGTGACTGTCAGAAATTGATGTCAGTGGTGTTAATTTATTGTGCAGAGTTATACTAATTGCTTGGGAGAGTACAGTACAACCTCGTAGTTAGAGGTTCATTCCCCACCCACAAGGAGCTTACAGTCTCGAACATATATCTTTTATCTTACAGTTTATGTCTCCTCCAAGAGGCCTTTCCAGATTAAGCTCTTTATTTCCCCTAAACACTTTCCCCTCTGCAACACTTACATACTTGGCTGAGGTCACCTTAAGCACTTCAGTACTCACCCTTGCCCCACACTACTTATGGAAATATTTTTATACTTTACCATTTCCTCTCTCCCTAATATCCTCTGACGTCAGTCTTTCCCTGTAGAAAACCGAATTATCATCATCATCACCACCAAAACCCGTCAAAGGGCAGGGACTGTCTCTATCTGTTACCGATCTGTACATTCCAAGTGCTTAGTATAGTGCTCTGCACATAGGAAGCGCTCAATAAATACTATTGAATGAATGAATGAATAATAATGATTATACTACTACTAATAAAAAAACTAAGCACCGCACCTTGTAGGCAGGGATTAATAATAATAATGTTGGTATTTGTTAAGCGCTTACTATGTGCAGAGCACTGTTCTAAGCGCTGGGGTAGACACAGGGGAATCAGGTTGTCCCACGTGGGGCTCACAGTCTTAATCCCCATTTTACAGATGAGGGAACTGAGGCCCAGAGAAGTGAAGTGACTTGCCCACAGTCACACAGCTGACAAGTGGCAGAGCTGGGATTCGAACTCATGAGCCCTGACTCCAAAGCCCGTGCTCTTTCCACTGCACCACGCTGCTTCTCCAGAGTTGATTACACTTATCAACTCTTGCATTATACTTTTTAAGTGCTTGGTGTGTGTGCTCTGCTGCAGGAAGCAATCCATAATACCACTGATGGATTGAAAGAAATAGAATATGAAGCATAATAGAATATGAAGCCCTTAAAGCAGAACACTTGCTAGGAAGAGAATACTAGGTTAATAACCTGAAATGGGCTCTGTCTTCCTTGTTTGGGTTTCTAATTTCAGCTCACTGCATAACCCTTGGTGGGGTATCTCAAAGGTTTCCTTTCTCTTCATGTATTCCACCCGGTAGAGTTGGGTAGTAGTTCAATGATAGGAAACTAGCTTAATTCCAGGACTTCACTGTGATCATTTCTTGCCGTTTGATGAGCAAGGTCTCTAAGTGGAGATTGTGTTACGAGAGGATTTGAGTAGGAAAGAACGTTGGACAGCACTCCAGCTCCGTAGACCTTTGATTTGGTATCTGATATCACACAGCCTAATAAGAAGATGCAGCGTGGCTCGGTCGAAAGAGCCCGGGCTTGGAAGTCAGAGGTTATGAGTTCCAATCCCGGCTCTGTCTCTTGTCAGCTCTGTGACTGTGGGCGAGTCACTTAACTTCTCTGTGCCTCAGTTAGCTCATCTGTAAAATGGGGAGTAACTGTGAGACTCACGTGGGACAACCTGATGATCCTGTATCTACCCCAGCACTTAGAACAGTGCTCGGCACATAGTAAACGCTTAACAAATACCAACATTATTATTAGTATTATTATTAAAGATGACAGCAGTAGTAATAGAGTTGATGATGACAATGAAGATGGTATATGTTAAGCGCTTACTGTGTGTCAAGCACCAGGGTAGTTACAAGCTAATCAGGTTGGACACAGCCTACAACACTGACATTCTCTCAGAGGATATATTGGCTTTTTTGATTCAGTTTTCTACTCGCTGTTCATTGCTTTGCTGGACACTATGGTTCCTAGGTAACAGACTTATTGGACTAGATTTTTCTTTCCCTAGCAGAGATAGATTCGTCGCCTTGGTGATCTAGGCACTAGTTATCTGCGCGGTCTGCACAGCAAGCACTCAATAAATACGATTGACTAATTGCCATGCCACAATACATGGAATTAGCAGTTTTCAGTCAATTGTATGTCTTCTTGGGGTGGGTCTCTAGCGCACAACCAGCTATATTCAGCAATTCTTGAGTGGCTGTTTCCTGGTCTTTGGATCTTGCCTGAAATCTTTTCAGGTGGTAGAGTTCCTGAAATACATTTTGACGACTGCAGTCAAGTCTCTTCTTGGTTTGCAGGGATGACCTGAATGACTGGTTAAGTGTATGCGGGTTTCTCACCCCGTAGGTGCAAACCGAATGAAAGCACAATACAGTTTAAATGCTGAGATGCTGTACAAGTCATCCTGGTTACTCTTAATACCCACCTTACAATACATACTTTTGAATACAGCTGGCCTGAAGAGAGGGTGGAGATCACTGCTGTTGAAAAACAAGTCTAGCGCAAGGCATAAAAATGGTGGGATACTTCATACTCACTGAATAACACTTATTCTGGTCATTTTTTGTTATCCACTTTTCAAAGAACAAAGTTTTTTTAGAACAGCAGAATTGTTCTGGCCATCAAAAATGTTTGCGTTAATTAGAGAAGCAGTGTGGCCTAGTGGGACGAACTCGAATCTGAGAGTCAGGGGACCTAGGGTCGAATCCCAGCTCTGCCATTTGTCTGTTGTGTGATCTTGGGCAAGTCACATAACTTCTCTACGCTTCAGTTCTCTCACCTGCAAAATAGGGTCCAGTACCGGTTCTCTCTTTGTCTTAGACTATGAGCCCCTTGTGGGACCTGATTATCTTACCTTATATTAACTCCAGAGGCTAGTATTGTGCCTGGCACAAGTATTATTAATCAAAGTCTTGCACTGTGTCTTTTCAAACTGTATGAACTTCTGTTACAACGTAATGTGAAGGAGGGAAGGTGGCGAGATGTAGCAATAGATTGAATATGAGAGCTAGAAGAGTGGGGAGAGGAAAGAGTGCCCCAAGGATGCAGTTAGGAGGAGGAGGAGTGGATGTAGGCGGGAAGGTAGGAAGTTTAGTTAGAGACGTGTCAAATTCAAATATTTTTGAGACATCCTGAGAAATAGGTTGGCTGACAAGAGGAGATGAGAGGTCAGGGTTGGAGGGGTATCTAAAGGTGGTATATCTGAAGCCATATAAGTAGATGAAATCCGTGAGAGACTGGGCATAGAGATTATTCCTTGAGTAGAACCTTTTGGAAGCCTCATAGATAAAGGATAAGAATTGAAAGAGGAAAAACAGTAAGCGAAACTGAGGTAATAAACCTGAATAAGGCCAAAGTAACGTTACAGCCTTTCCATGAAATCCCACCATCTAAGGTGTGCATTCTTAATCCTGAACTAAATGCACTTACAGAATTCTGTTTCGACATAGTTGAAATGCGGTAGTCGTTAGGTAGAAAATCAAATCACTGCCATCATAGTATTGAAGACATTGTTAGGCTGGTAGCAAAATGTGCTGTACTAAACTGAAGGATTCATGACTTCCCCATAATACTGTAATTATTATTATTATTATTCCATTCAAATCTTCATGTCAAGGACCAATTAAAACGCCACTCATGTCGAGAGTAACCACTGAGGAAAGGCAACTTATTATTGTGTCCTAAAATCAATTGTTTAACTGAGTGAAGAAAGAGTAGAGGTTAACCTGGGACTACCGCAATCCAATCAGATGTAGTTTTGGAAGTCCGTACTTCTTTCATGTACTCTCAAAAAAGAGCAGAATCAAAACAAGGTGACCACTGAAAACACTGGGTCCATAAAATCTTTACGTTTTAACCCTACCACATGAGTTTACCGGTTAGGGAATTACAAATTAATAAAGAAAAATATTCTTAGCACAGCTAGACCTTCCCAAGCGAAAAATTTCCAATTGGTCAAATGGTATTTATTTAGTGTTTATTAAATGCTGAGCGTGATTCTAAATGCTTGGGAGAACACAGTACAACAGAGTTGGTAGAAATGGTCCCTGCCCACAAGGAACTTACCGCGTATAGGTGATGCCAGACATTATTATTAACAATAATGATAATAATAATAATACGGATGATGATGATAGTACTTATAAGCACTTACTATGTGCCAAGCACTTTTCTAAGCTCTGAGGTAGATACAAGGTAACCAGCTTGTCCCATGTGGGGCTCCCAGTCTTCATCCCCATTTTACAGATGAGGTAACTGAGGCACAGAGAAGTTAAGTGACTTGCCCAAAGTCACACAGCTAATAAGTGGTGGAGCTGCGACTAGAACCCACGACCTCTGACTCCCAAGCCTGTGTTCTTTCCTCTAAGCCACGCTGCTTCCCTAACATAAACTGTGGGTAGTTCCTAGTTCATAAAGGCTACAAATCTAAGGGCAAGGACACACAGTGCAGAAGAGAGAGGGAATGGGGTGAGTGACGGTTAAGCTGGGGAAGGCCTCTCGGAGCTGGTGTGATTTTATAAGTCTTGGAAGATGAGGAGAGTAGTGGTCTGTCACCTATGAAGAGGGAGGGAGTTTCTGGCCCAGAGGGAGGGCGTGGGAAAGGGTTTGGCTGTAGGATAGTCAAGATTGAGTTATGGTGAGTAGATTGGCATTAGAGGTACATAGTGACTTAGCTGAGTTGTAGCAGGAAAGCACTGAGGTAAGACAGGAAGGAAAAAAATGCTGGTTGAGTTTCTGTTTGATGCTGAGGTAAGACGGGCAACGACTGGAAGCTCTTAGGGAGTGGGGAAACGGGCTGAAAGTTTTTTATTTTTGTTTTGTTTTAGAAAAATGATCTGTGTAGATAGTGTGAAATATGGACTTTGAGT
The DNA here is from genome assembly GCF_004115215.2 of Ornithorhynchus anatinus. Taxonomy (NCBI): domain Eukaryota; kingdom Metazoa; phylum Chordata; class Mammalia; order Monotremata; family Ornithorhynchidae; genus Ornithorhynchus; species Ornithorhynchus anatinus. The sequence continues at coordinate 58,144 of NW_024396670.1, read as the reverse complement.
GGGTCATCGGTAGACAACGAGGTCAGAGAGGAGGTTGAGGCAGTTGTCAAGGCAGAATACAATATGTGCTTCGATCAGCTTAGTTTGGAGAAAGAACAGGGTGGATATTAGTGATGTAAAGCTAGAACCGACAGGATTTGATGACAGATTGAATATGACGGTTGAACAACAGTAAGGAGTTGAGGGTAAGGCCAAGGTCATGGGCTGGTGAGACAGAGAGGATGGTGGTGCTGTCTACAGTGGTGGGAAAGTGGTGGGGGAACAGGGTTTGGGTGGGAAGATGACTTCTGCTTTGCTCATGTTAAATTTGAGGTGTCAGCCGGACATCCAAGTAGAGATGACTTGCAAGCAGAGAGAAACTGCGAACCTGCAGAGAGTGGTCAGCGTTGAAGAGAGATCTCTGCTCCCCTGGGGGGTGAGTTTTAGACCGCCGGTCCCCCTGTTCCCAACTGAATCGGCCACCACATGGACTTGGGAGTTCTCCTCCAAGGCAGCGGTTCCTTGGACTGCCTGCCCCCATTTCCAGGCTAGCTCTTTAGCAGCCTTTTTGGCCACTGACCGCCGACTTTAGCTGCTTTTTGGCCACTGACCGCCGACTCATCCACGGCAGGACCACCCTCTCTCTGCCGGGAAGCTGAGCCTTGTCACTGCCCAGACCCTTGGAGCCATTACCACGTGGGCTGGGGATCTCTGCTCCCCTGAGGCGCAGCCTTGGCCCGCCCGGCCCCGATTCCCTACAAGCCTGCCCTTCGCCTGCCGCTCGCTGACTCATCCGCGCCGCCACCGCCTCCCCCGCCTTGGACCGCCTGGCCCTGCGCCCGCCTCATCCTTTCCCAACCTGGACCTCCGTACCCCCGCTCGAAAACTCCGACACTAGGTATCTTCTCCCCCATAGACCCCCAGCCACCAGTTCTCATTCTGCTCCCCTGCTCGGCCCTGGGGACATTGTGTCCCCTGGGGACATTGTGTCCTCCTGCTCGGGCCCGGGGACATTGTGGTACTCAATCCCCCCCCCCCCCAACTCCGCCTGAAGTGGCCATTTTGGGAAGCCCTCACTCCCTCTTTCCCCTTAAAGTGATTCATCTCCCCGGTCCCCGCCCCGGGCGACGATGTCCTTGTCCTCACCGTGTTACCTTACCTTAGCTGCCGCCTACGCCCACAACCCCCCCGCCCGGACAACCTCAGGGCACCCGCCGCCGCCTCAGAGACATTTGGTAGTGAGCTCCGGGACTCTCCCGGCCGCTAGCCACTTGACTTTGAGTTTGATTGGGTCGACCTCCGACGCTGGTCATCGCCCACTTATTAACACTATTGGATTGTATCATACTGTACCATGTTGCTATATTACCGATTTTGCTTGTTATTGTTTATTGTTGTCGGTGCTGCCACCCACCTCTCTGGCCTCACCATGTCCCTTCCTAAGGGACCTAAGGACCAGGGGGCCTAAGGAGAAAGTTAAAGGTCCGGAACAATCGGCGGGGGTGACGGACATGGGTGTCGATGAGGGAGGAGATGAAGTTTTGCCTGGCGGAGGAGAGGGCAGAGTTAAGGCAGGAAAGGATAAATTTGCAGTGTGTGAGGTCGGCTTGGTGCTTGGACTTTCGCCAGCAGCGCTCAGCAGCTCGAGCATAGGAGCATAGGAGGCAGACAGAGGAGGTGATCCAGGGCTGTGGGTTAGTGGAGCGAGAGCGGCGGAGTGAAAGGGGGGCGACTTCTTCAACCACATAGACCCCTTTCTCACTTCCTTCTCTCCTTCTCTCTGCCCACTCTGATTCTCGGAAACTTCAACATCCATATGGATGTACCCGATGACTCCTCTGCCGCCCACCTGCTATCCCTCCTCGACTCTGCCGACCTCCTGCTCCACCATACCGGGCCCACTCACCGACTCAGTCTCACCCTCGATCTCGTCATCTCCTACCGCTGCACTATCTCCTCCCTCACCAACTCTGAAATCCCTCTCTCTGACCATAACCTTCTTAACCTGCCTCATCTCTCACACTCCCTCCCCCTGCAAATCTTTGCTACTCCCCCAGAGAGACCTCCGTTCTCTTGATCCCATCCGTCTTTCCAAAAGCATCTCTCCCCACATTGCCGCCCTGTCCTCACTTCCCATTCTCAATAATCAGGTCTCCACTCTCAACTCCACCCTCTCTACTCATCTCAACTCTCTCGCCCCCCTTCCCCTCCGCCGCTCTCGCTCCACTAACCCACAGCCCTGGATCACTTCCTTTGTTCGCCTCCTATGCTCCTATGCTCGAGTGGCTGAGCTCTGCTGGCGATAGTCCAAGCACCAAGCCGACCTCACACACTCCAAATTTATCCTTTCCTGCCTTAACTCTGCACTCTCCTCCGCCAGGCAAAACTTCTTCTCCTCCCTCATTGACACCCATGCCCGTCACCCCCGCCAATTGTTCCGGACCTTTAACTCTCTCCTTAGTGCCCCCTGTTCCTCCCCCTCCCCTATCTCTCAACCCCAATGATCTGGCTACCTACTTTATCACAAAAATCAACACAATCAGGTCTGAGCTCCCCAAAGTCAACCCTTCCCCTCTCCCCTCCCCCCCCACCAACCCTCTCCCCTACTTTCCCATCCTTCACTGCAGGATCCTCAGAGATCTCCTCCCTCCTCGCAAATGCCACCCCCTCCACCTGCGCCTCGGACCCCATTCCCGCTCGCCTTATAGAAAACATCACCCCTGCCCTCCTCCCTTCCTTAACTTCTATTTTTAACCATTCAATCTCCAATGGCTCCTTCCCCTCTGCCTTCAAACATGCCCACATCTCCCCCATCCTAAAAAAACCCGCTCTCGACCCCACTTCCCCTTGCAGTTATCGCCCTATCTCCCTACTACCCTTCCTTTCCAAAATCTTAGAACGAGTCGTCTACAATCGCTGCTTAGAATTCCTTAACTCCCATTCTCTCCTGGACCTCCTCCGATCTGGCTTCCGTCCCCTCCACTCTACCGAGACTGCTCTCTCAAAGGTCACCCATGACCTCCTTCTTGCCAAATCCATTCATTCATTCAATAGTATTTATTAAGCGCTTACTATGTGCAGAGCACTGTACTAAGCACTTGGGATGAACAAGTCGGCAAAGATAGAGACAGTCCCTGACGTTTGACGGGCTTACAGTCTAATCGGGGGAGACGGACAGACAAGAACAATGGCAATAAATAGAGTCAAGGGGAAGAACATCTCGTAAAAACAATGGCAACTAAATAGAATCAAGGCGATGTACAATTCATTAACAAAATAAATAGGGTAACGAAAATATATACAGTTGAGCGGACGAGTACAGTGCTGTGGGGATGGGAAGGGAGAAGTGGAGGAGCAGAGGGAAAAGGGGAAAAAGAGGGTTTTGCTGCGGAGAGGTAAAGGGGGGATGGCAAAGGGAGTAGAAGGAGAAGAGGAGCTCAGTCTGGGAAGGCCTCTTGGAGGAGGTGAGTTTTAAGTAGGGTTTTGAAGAGGGGAAGAGAATCAGTTTGGTGGAGGTGAGGAGGGAGGGCGTTCCAGGACCGTGGGAGGACGTGGCCCAGGGGTCGACGGCGGGATAGGCGAGACCGAGGGATGGTGAGGAGGTGGGCGGCGGAGGAGCGGAGCGTGCGTAGAAAGAGAGAAGGGAGGAGAGGTAGGAAGGGGCAAGGTAATGTAGGGCCTTGAAGCCTAGAGTGAGGAGTTATTGTTTGGAGCGGAGGTTGATAGGCAACCACTGGAGTTGTTTAAGAAGGGGAGTGACATGCCCAGATCGTTTCTGCAGGAAGATGAGCTGGGCAGCGGAGTGAAGAATAGACTGGAGCCGGGCGAGAGAGGAGGAAGGGAGGTCAGACAGAAGGCTGACACAGTAGTCTGGCCGGGATATAACGAGAGCCTGTAGCAGTAAGGTATCCGTTTGGGTGGAGAGGAAAGGGCGGATCTTGGCGATATTGTAGAGGTGAAACCGGCAGGTCTTGGTAACGGATAGAATGTGTGGGGTGAACGAGAGAGACCAGTCAAGGATGACACCGAGATGGCGGGCCTGAGAGACGGGAAGGATGGTCGTGCCATCCACGGTGATAGAGAAGTCTGGGAGAGGACCGGGTTTGGGAGGGAAGATGAGGAGCTCAGTCTTGCTCATGTTGAGTTTTAGGTGGCGGGCCGACAACCAGGTGGAGACGTTCTGGAGGCAGGAGGAGATGCGAGACTGAAGGGAGGGGGAGAGGACAGGGGCGGAGATGTAGATCTGCATGTCATCTGCGTAGAGATGGTAGTCAAAGCCGTGAGAGCGAATGAGTTCACCGAGGGAGTGAGTGTAAATGGAGAACAGAAGAGGGCCAAGAACTGACCCAACAGTTAAAGGATGGGAGAGGGAGGAGGCGCCAGCGAGGGAGACCGAGAATGACCGGCCAGAGAGGTAAGAGGACTTTGAGACCCGAGGGACTGTCAGGGGAAGACAGACGAAGACCTAAGCCAGAAAACTTCTTTAACCAAGGCCTTCCTTACCTTTTGAAACACAGGCATTCTGAGGATTTAGCTCCCCAAATGCTAGCTAGCAGTCCGTTGCTTTCGTGAACAGGGTTTGTGCATCTAACGCTTATGGGTGTCCGCCCTGGCGGCCCGCCTAAGCTCCACTAGTTACCGTGAGGTTGGGGACCCGATCACACTGGGCAGGCGTGCCGATGCAGGCCAGGTGGAGATTTAGTGCAGCAACTGCTCCGAGTCTCTGGCAGACTGCCCCTCGAACCCCATCTCCGATTGCAGCACAAGTGCTACATGTTGCCATTTGGACAAGTGCATGTCAGCACACCCAGAATCGATTGGCAGCTCCCAATAAGGCTCCCCACATGTCCCGGGCTGCAGCTTCTGACTGGGACCTGTTCTCTCTGCACGTGCCCAGGTTGGCCATCCATGAGGACATCACGAGTCCTGGGGCCAGGACTCATGCCTCATGAACTAGGTAGGATCCAGGACGGATTACCTAGCTCAGGGACCGCATTCCACTTAGCCTGGCTTTAGCATCCCATTTGACATAATTCTTAAGGGAGTGGGGTAGAGGAGAGGGGCACCTGTAGGTGGCCACACTAACCTAAGCAAAATGGCGCCATTGTGGTCAACAGCGAACAGCCTCCAGCAATCCTGAGCAGAAGCTGTAACATCCTGCAATAAACTTTTGAATTCTTCCCAGTCTAGGCCCCTTCATTTGCATGACTGTGTTATACAAACCATGAAGCAAAGGAGAAGTGAGAAGAGAATCCTGAATTATGGCATAAGAAAATATGTTCCTTCTCCAAACTGCTCATGTGGTAGAGATGGGCAGAAATAGCAGGACCAAGGAGCCTGAGTCTGCAGTCTCATAGCTAGGGTTGAGAAATCAAAGTCTCCTAGAGCAGTTAGCAGCAATTAACTTGATCCTTGTTTTTATCTTTAATTTAAAAAGTCCCCAACACTCTAAAATTCCACTGAAGCCACCTTAAGGCAAAAGGAAATGAAGGACTGGCTAGACTCAAGAAGAAGCTCAAGAGGGTGTTCCTTTGGGCCAGTACCTTCTTGAGAAGCAACGTGGCCTGGGAAAGAACCTGGACCTGTTAATTAGAAAAACCTGGGTTGTAATCCTGGCTCCACCACTTGTCTGCTGAAGGACCTTGGGCAAGTCACTTAACTTCCGTGTGTTTCAGTAACCTCATCTGTAAAATGATAATTAAATCCTACTCCCTCTTAGCTAGGCTGTGCACCCCATGTGGGAAAGGAACTTTGTCAAACCTCTTTTTCTTGTATCTTCCCCAGGTCTTAATACAGTGCTTGGCACAGAGTAAGTGCTTAACAAATACAATCAAAACAAGGCAACCCAACACACAACAAAAAAGCCAGAGTGAAATGGCAATTCCTGGAATCCTATTAACAAATACCCTCCACAAAGGTTAGCTTACTGGAGGGGAATTTTGGAGATTTTCACAGAAAGCTGTAAAAGGAAAAACTGGCAGGAACTGAGGATTCCCAACAAATAAGAGAGAAGCAGAACGGACCATCCTTTGTTCACACTGCAACTTCGAATGGAAGACTGAAGAGGATTTTTTAAATTACTACTAAAGTCATCATGTGACTTATATATGTGACTTATGTGACTCTTACAGCCATCTCTGCAGAACTCTTCTTCCACTTCCCTGAGTCAGTATCCAGGATTCATTCATTCATTCATCATTCATTCATATTTATTGACCACTTACTGTGTGCACAGCTCGGAGGAGTACAATGCAATGATAAACAGACACATTCTTTGCCCACAGTGTGCTTTCAGCCTAGAAGGGGAGACAGACATTAATAGAATTAAATAAATGGTGGATGTGGACATACGTGTTGTGGGGCTGGGAGGGAATGAACAAAAGGAGCAAGTCAGGGCAACGCAGGTGGGAGTGGGAGAAGAGGAAAGAGGGCTCAGTCAGGGAAGGTCCTGTGAAGGAGATGCACCTTCAGTGAAATTTTGAAGGCCAGGAGAATCATTGTCTGTCAGATAGGAGGAGGGAAGGGGGTACAGGGCAGGGGCAGGGTGTGAGGGAGAGGTCTGCATCAAGATAGATGAGTCGAAGGTACAGTGAGAAGGTTAGCATTAGAGGATGGAAGTGTGAGGATTGGGTTGTAGTAGGAGCGTAGTGTGATGGGGAAGGAGGGGGCAAGGTGACTGAGTGCTTTAAAGCCAATGGTGTGGAGTTTCTGCTTCATGTGGAAGTGAATGCGCAACCCATTGGAGGTTCTTGAGAAATGGGGAAACATTGCCTGAACCTTTCTGAAGGAAAATGAGAAAGGTAGAAGAGTGGATTGTGGACTAGATCAGGGAGAGACAGGAGGGAAGACCCCTCAGAGGAGCTGTGCCTTCACTAAACCTTGAAACGGCAGGGGAGAGTCATTGTCAGATAAGGGGAAGGGGGACTTCAGCAAAAAAGCTGATAGAATAATCAAGGTGGTATAGGATAATAATGATAATAAATTATGGTATTTGTTAAGCGCTTCCTATGTGCCAAGTACTCTACTAAGCACTGGGTTATATTCAAGAATATCAAGTTTTCCCATGTGGGGCTCACAGTCTTAATCGCCATTTCACAGGTGAGCTAAACTGAAGCACAGAGAAGTTAAGTGACTTGCCCAAAGTCACCCAGAAGACAAGTGGCAGAGGGATGGAATCCACATCCTATGACTTACAAGCCCAAATTCTTACCACTAGGCCTTACGGTTAATAACATAGCAGTTTGGATAGAGAGGAAGAGACGAATTTTAGCGATTTTCCCCCCTCCTTAAGAAACCAGCCATCCATCAGAGAGCAACTGCTCACCATTAGCTTTAAAGGATTCAAGTAAATTACCCCAACCTCACCTCACTCCTCTTTCCTACAACCCCAACCCTCACACTTCATGCCTCTAATGCTAACCTTCTCACAGTGCCTATCTAGTTGTCGAGCCCTAGCCCACGTCCTGTCACTGGCCTGGAATGCCCTCCTTCCTCATAGCTGACAGACAATTACTCTGCCCATCCCAAGCCTTACTGAAGGCACATCTCCTCCAAAAGGCCTTCCCTGACTGAGCCCTCCTCCTCCCACTTTCTTCTGCATTGCCTTGATTCATCCCCTCTTCCAGACTCACAGTACTTACGCATATATCTATCATTTACTTATTTATATTAATGTCTACCTCCCCCTCTAGATTGTAAGCTCGTCGTGGGCAGGAAATATGTTTGTTTCTTGTGATAATGTATTCTTCCAAGCGCTTAGTACAGTGCTCTGCACCCATTAAGCACCCAATAAATAGGAATGAATGAATGAATAAATGAATAAATCTAGACCCCAAAACCAGTGATATAAATGTGCCAGGCTCAGGGTCAGAGTGAAACTGAGAAGGAGTCAGGAAAGTGGGATTGGCTGCACATTATCCCACTCACTTTTGCTATGTGCACAGCCACTTGGAAAATCTGTTACCACTTGCTGTTTCATCCTGCTAAAACTAAACCTCTAACTTCACTACAAATTGACTCTGGACACTCTGGACACTCTCTTTCCTCATTATCCAATTCTCTCTTCTCAAATCCACCAAATCATGTTCCTCATCACCTTCACAAACGCTAAAATGCTTTCTCCTTAAGAGACACGCCACAACAGATTTCACGGATTTTTGTTTCAAACATCAAGGGGAAAGGGGGCAGGGAAGGGGAAAGGGGTAGTTGGAGAAAGAGAGCAGTGAGTTCTCCCAAGCGTTCAATACAATGTCCGGCACAAGGTAAGCACAAAATAAATACAGGCGATTGATTGATATTTGATTAACGTTCATTTCCCCAATGCAACTTTCACCTCAACCCAACCTCTCGAATCTTCACCTTTCTCTTTTATCCACATCATCCACAGTCACCCTAGCCACCTCTCCATTTTGCAGAGAGACTTTGCCCCTCTCTTCCCTTCCTTCTTTCTCATCTCCATCCCTAATTTTCAAGGATTTTGGCATGCATGTCGATGCTTCAGGTGACATCTCAGTTGTCCACTTCTGCTTCTTCCTTCTCCAACCACCAAGTTCTTGCTCCATCACACTTCACAATTTATACCCACAGTGGATCTCATCACCACAAGTCCTTGTTCCATTTCTAATCTTTCCAGTTGCAAAGCTGTCACTCTCCAAATAAAACTTCTTACCCTCCTATCTCACCCAAAATGCCTTCTCTCCCTAGAGAGACTGCTTCCATCTATCCCAAACCATTATGCCCACCCTAGACTCCCCCTACCAGTGCTCCTCACCTTGGGTGCAACAATTCCTGCCAACCATTTATTATTACAATTATTATTATTACAATTACAGTGTATGATAGTATTACAATTATTATCTCGAGAGAGTTGTTTACACCTGCTGTCTCCACTTCCAATTCTCACCTAGAGCCCTTCCAACCTGGCATCCATCCCCTTCACTCCACAGAAACAGCCTCTCTAAGACAATCGATGACCTCCTTGCCAAATCTGACAGCCTTCTCTCCATCATAATCCTCCTAGACCTCTCAGCCACCTCTGACACTGTGGACCACTCCTTTCTCCTTGAAACGTTGTCTCCTCCTACCTCTCTGACCGCTCCTTTTCAGTCTCTTTTGAGGACTCCTCCTCTACTTCCCACCCTCTGCCAGAGGGTCGGGAGGGAGGTGGGGAGGGCCTTCACGTCTCAGTTCTAATAATAATGTTGGTATTTGTTAAGCGCTTACTATGTGCAGAGCACTGTTCTAAGCGCTGGGGTAGACACAGGGGAATCAGGTTGTCCCACGTGGGGCTCACAGTCTTCATCCCCATTTTAATAATAATAATAATAATAATGTTGGTATTTGTTAAGCGCTTACTATGTGCAGAGCACTGTTCTAAGCGCTGGGGTAAACACAGGGGAATCAGGTTGTCCCACGTGGGGCTCACAGTCTTAATCCCCATTTTACAGATGAGGGAACTGAGGCACAGAGAAGTTAAGTGACTTGCCCAGAGTCACACAGCTGACAAGTGGCAGAGCTGGGATTTTACAGATGAGGGAACTGAGGCACAGAGAAGTTAAGTGACTTGCCCACAGTCACACAGCTGACAAGTAGGTCCCTTTCTAGTCTACCTGCATTCCCTTGGAGAACTCATCTGCTCCCATGACTTCAATTAACCACCTCTCTGCAGATGATTCCTAAATCTACATCTCCAGCCCTGTCCTCCCACCTTCCCTGCACTCTCACATTTCTTTCTGTCTTCACGACATAGGTACGCGGATGACCCCTCAAATTAAGCGTGCTCCAAATTGAAACCCTTTATCTTCCCACCCAAACCCTCCTTCCCCTAGCCCTTTCCATCACAGTTACCTTCCTTACCTCACAAGCCTGCAACCCTGGCAGTGTCCTCGACTCACCTCTCTCTCATTCCACCCCACGTAGTCAGTCTGTCACCACATCAGGTCAGTTCTCCCTTCACAATATCACTAAAATCCACCCTTTCCTCTCCAACTAAACTGCTACCACGCTGATCCAAGCACTTATCCTAACCCACCTTGATTAATGCATCAGTCTCCTAGCTGACCTCCTGGCCTCTGGTCTCTCCCCACTCCAATACGATACTTCACTCTGCTGCATGAATATCTATCTACAGAAAACGTTCAGTTCATGCCACCCCACTCCTCAAGAACCTCTCCACTGGCTGTCCATCTACCTCCACTCCAAACAGAAACTCTTTTCCATAGACTTTAAGGCAGTCAGCTCGCTCCATCCTACCTCACCTCACTAATCTACTATAGCCGAGCTCCACTACTACGAGTTTACTCACGTGCCCCAATCTCATCTTTCGTGCCACCGACCTCTTCCCCACATCATCCACTAGCCTGGAACCGTCCCTCCTTACCACCATCAGAGGAATGCCAGTCTCTCTTACCTTCGAGGATTACTAAATTCACATCTGCTCCAACAGGTCTTCCCCGATTAAAGCTCTCTTTTCCCCAACTTGCTCTCCCTTCTGCGCTGTCTAGGCACTTCAATCTGTGACCTTAAGACACTTGATATTTGCTCCATCCCCAACCCCACAGCATTTATATACCCATCTTTAAATTATATATTATAATGTCTGTCTCCCCCTCTAAACTTCAGCTGGTTGAAGGCAGGGGACACGTCTGCTGTGTCTGTTGAACGGTACTCTCCCAAGGACTTACTACAGTGGTCTGCAGGTGGTAAGTACGGTACTCTCCCAAGGACTTACTACAGTGGTCTGCAGGTGGTAAGTACTCAATAAATACGATTGAATGATCATCATCATTCTCATCATCCTCGGGATCACAGTCACCAGAGTCACATCACATCACAGTCTCATCACCTGTGACCTTTGGATATTTGATATTTGCCCCAAGCTCATCCCCACAGCACTTATATACCCATATATCAACCCACCTTGATTAATGCATCAGTCTCCTAGCTGACCTCCTGGCCTCTGGTCTCTCCCCACTCCAATACGATACTTCACTCTGCTGCATGAATATCTATCTACAGAAAACGTTCAGTTCATGCCACCCCACTCCTCAAGAACCTCTCCACTGGCTGTCCATCTACCTCCACTCCAAACAGAAACTCTTTTCCATAGACTTTAAGGCAGTCAGCTCGCTCCATCCTACCTCACCTCACTAATCTACTATAGCCGAGCTCCACGACTACGAGTTTACTCACGTGCCCCAATCTCATCTTTCGTGCCACCGACCTTTTCCCCACATCATCCACTAGCCTGGAACCGTCCCTCCTTACCACCATCAGAGGAATGCCAGACCACCACTCTCTCTTACCTTCGAAGATTACTAAATTCACATCTGCTCCAACAGGTCTTCCCCGATTAAAGCTCTCTTTTCCCCAACTTGCTCTCCCTTCTGCGCTGTCTAGGCACTTCAATCTGTGACCTTAAGACACTTGATATTTGCTCCATCCCCAACCCCACAGCATTTATATACCCATCTTTAAATTATATATTATAATGTCTGTCTCCCCCTCTAAACTTCAGCTGGTTGAAGGCAGGGGACACGTCTGCTGTGTCTGTTGAACGGTACTCTCCCAAGGACTTACTACAGTGGTCTGCAGGTGGTAAGTACTCAATAAATACGATTGAATGATCATCATCATTCTCATCATCCTCGGGATCACAGTCACCAGAGTCACATCACATCACAGTCTCATCACCTGTGACCTTTGGATATTTGATATTTGCCCCAAGCTCATCCCCACAGCACTTATATACCCATCTTTAAATTATATATTATAATGTCGGTCTCCCTTCTAAACTGTAAGCTGGTTGAAGGCAGGGAACCTCTCTGCCAACTCGGATGAACTGTCTTCTCCCAAGAGCTTGTATAGCGCTCTGCACATAATAAGCTCTCAATAAATACCACTGATTGATTTGGCTGATTATTTATTATGCTATTTGTGAAGCACTTTCCATATGCCATGTAAGCACGCCTCCACCCTAACCTTAATTTCCTTGACCCTCTGAACCCTGCCTCAGATACTCCTGCACCAACAACGCCCACCCACCAGCGACTCCCACTGGTGGCTTTTTTCCCACTCAAGCTACTGAATAGTTGGTAGAAATCCAGGTTACAAAGAGCAGCTTCTGCAACAATTCATGAATAAAAATTTGGCAGTCTCTAGTCCCCGAGCAACTCACAGTGTGAGAATGAAAAGACATTCTGAACATTCTTTCCCTCATCCCAAAGGATTCTTTCTTCTTTTTTTCCCCTGATCCCTCTCCTTCTCCACAGTTTCCCATTTTCTCCTGCCTTCAGGACATCCCCATCTGGATGTTCTGCCGACACCTCAAACGAAATATGTCCCAAACCGAACCCCTTATCTTCCCATCCAAACCCTGTCCTCCAGCTGACTTTACCACCATTATGCTCTCTAATCTCGCAAACTTGTAGCGTTGGCCCTGACCTCAACTTGTCTCTCTCATTCCACCCACATTTTCTATCCGTCCCCAAATCCTCCTGAGCTCACCGTCTCATCCCATTTTACAGATGAGGTAACTGAGGCACAGAGAAGTTAAATAACAACCAAGTTTGACATAGCAGGCAACCATCATCTCTATGCAGATGAAGTCCAAATCTACATCTCCTCCCCTGTTCTCTCCCCCTCCCTCCAGGTTCGTATCTCCTCCTGCCTTCAGGACGTCTCCACCTGGATGTCTGCCCGCCACCTAAAACTTAGCCATTTAAAACGACACCTCAAAATTATTCAAAGTCTCTTTTCTCATGTTTATGAAACCGCTACCTGTAACTTCATCTCATTTCCAACTACAGGATCCATCCTTTATGTGCAGAAGCAAAACAGGAAGCAGAATCATCTAAATAAAGGAGGTTTTGTTGGGGTCAGCAAGCAAACAAGCAATTTGTGCCTATTCATGAGGAAAAAGCTATTGAAAAGTTGAAAAGTTCTCTAAAGTGCAGGTGCACAATTCAATCTGGCTAGGGTAAAATCTAATGAGGAGAAACCTAACATTCTAATCACTGTGTCCCTGCACTCTACCTCAGACTATAAATCTTGTTCTGTCAAGGAGTTGTCACGAGGCTGGAATGATAAAGATATAGTGGCATTGAGAGCTCAACCACAACGGGAGTGAGAAATCTGTGAAAATCTGAAGAATTGGTGGGGTACGGGAAAACCTTGTCTCCATGTTACCTGGGAGAACGGCTTCTCTTGAGAACGTATAATCCTCCTGATTATGTGTAGAAAATACGCTAATCTAAGTCATTCATTCATTGAATCATATCTGGTTTTTTGGACTTTCAAAGCCCACTTGGGTTTAATTTGTTCTAAATCAGTAAATACCATTGATTAATTGATTGATTTCCTGTACCAACTGCAGGCATACCATAGGTAATGGCTATCTCACAAAATATACAACTTGGAAATTCACTGTCTAAACACTGCTGTTGCACTACAACATTCATAAATTCCACCACTCTGTCCTCATCCTGCTCCACTCCAGGTCTTCCCTGTTCGGATCAGTGTACCTAGCAAGTACTCAATAAATGCGAATGAATGAATAAACGTGACTGACCATGACTGATGATTGATTGATTTCTTCCCCTCTATCAAGCTGGAATCTGGCCCCCTCCCCTTCTTCCCTCCTTCCTTCCAACTTTTTTTTTACATTAGTGAGGCACGCCACATTCACAAGTTCATTCATCCATTCATTCATTCATTCATTCAATCACATTTATTGAGCGCTTACTGTGTGCAAAGTACTGTTCGAAGTACTTGGTGGAGTGCAATACAACAGCAAACAGACACATTGCTTGCCCACAACGACACTATCATCATCATCATTATTATTATTACCCACAATTTACTTAAATGTCTGTTTCCCTCTTATAGACAGTAAGCTACTTGTGGGCAGGAAATATGTCCACCAATTTTGTTGTAGGCTATTTTCCCAAGGGCATCGTATATTGCTCTGCACACAACAATTGCTCAGTAATACCACTGACTGCCTGGTTATTCACAATTAAGCATTGAGTAATTTCATTCTAGCTTATAATGTACCCTTGTACATTGTAGTGTCAGGGAGAGAATCGGAGGAAAAGATTAAAGATTGGAGAGTTGAAAACTGGTGCAATTAAGAAGTAATTTTAAGAGGAGACTTGAACTTGTTTTTCTTTCCCTTTGCCATTTACAAGCAGAGCTGCATTTTAAGTTGCTGGTTCGTTTCCTATACCGAAATGAGAATGATCCCGCACAGTAGATGAAACATGGGGCTGCGTGTCCAGGAGGACCTGGGATTTAATCCTAGCTGTGCCACTGGTCTGCTGCATGACCCTGGTCAAGTCACTTAATTTTTCTGTGCCTCAGTTACCTCATTTTAAGAGGGGATTAAAATGAGTCAAGATGGCGGGGATGGTAACAGGGCTGTGAAAAGGCTGTGACTGTCAGCAGCAACAGTGCCGGGGGCCCAGTGTGGGGCAACTCATCCAGACCCATGCTCAAAGAGAAGGATCGCTGATCCCATCCTCTCCCTGTCCCCGCCTGCAGCGGGTCTAGGTTGGCAACAGAAGGAAGGAAGGAAGGCTAAGGGCTCTGGCCCCTCTCCCCCTTCCTGACACTGGGGCCCCACGTTTGCACATGAAGGAAAGACCTCTGACTATTCCAAGGCCCACTGGGAAAACCATGAGCTGAAAAACTGAATCAGGGGAAGGGTCTCTGCCACCCGCCATCCCTGCCAGTGACGTAGGATCTATCTGGGGAAGGGATCATGAGTCCTCTGGCCTCTTGACTCCCCTCAAAGAGAGGCCTAAAATCGAGCCAGAGAGAAGGGCTGCTAACTACACAAGTGCCCTGTCGACCACATGATGAACAAAAGATTGAGGCTGAGGGAAGGGCTCCGCCACCTCCCATCTCTCCCTCTCTCTCTCCCTACTCCCACATCAGCGAGCCTGGGGTCTTGCTGGTTGCGAAGGGATGGAAAGAAGGGAAGGAGGGAAGAAAGGAAGGAGAGGGTATCTCTAGAGGAAATCTCCAGACTTCTGTCAAAATCCACTCCCTCCACCTTTGCATCAGACTCTTTTCCTTCACACCTCAACGGAACACTTGCCCCCTCTCTTCTTCTCTCCCTAACTGCCATCTCCAACTATGCACTCTTCCTGGCTCCTTCCCCACTGCTTTTAAACATGCTTATATCTCTCCTAAAAAAAAAATCCCCCTTTGACCCCATGGCTTCCTCTAGTTAACGCCCCACCTCCCTCCTTCCATTCCTCTCCAAAAATCCTTGAACAAGCTGCCTAAACCAGCTGCATCAAGTTCCTCTCCTCTAATTCACTTCTTGACCCCCTCCAATCTGGTTTCCGTCCCCTACGCTCCACAGAAACGACCCTCTCAAATGCTACCAGTGATATTCTTCTTACCAAATCCTATAGCTTCTACTCCATCCTAATCCTCTTCAACCTATCAGCTACCTCTGACACTATTGACCACTCCCCTCTACTGGAAACGATATCCAACCTCGGTTTCACTGACACTGTTCTCTTCAATTTCTCCTTGTTATCTCTCTGGCCGCTGTTTCTCAATCTCTTTTGTGGACTCCTCCTCTGCCTCCCATCCCCGACTCTGGGGGTCTCTCAAAGTTCAGTTCTGGGTTCCCTTTTATTTTCCATTCCATTGGAAAATTTATTCACTCACACACATATAGCTATCACTGCTATGCTGGTGACCCCCAAATCTACATCTCCAGCCTTGATCTCTCTTCCTCTTCGATAGTTCGCATTTCCTCCTTTCTTCAAGACATTCTACTTGGAATTCCTTCCATCATCTCAAACTGAACTCCTTATCTTCTCTCATAAACCTTGCACTACCGCTGACTTTCTCATCAATGTTGATGGCACCAGCCCATATCCTTGTTATCACCCTTGACTTCTCTGTCTCGTTCCATCTACATATTCAAGCCATCGCTATATTCCGTTAGTTCTACCTTCACAACATCGCTAAATTCTGTTAGTTCTACCTTCACAACATCACCAAATCCACCCTTTCCTCTCCATCCAAATTGCTAGCACATTAATGCAAGTACTTGTCTTATCCTATCATGATTATTGTATCAACCTCCTTACTGACCTTCCTGCCTCCTGTCACACCATATTCCAATCCCTACTCCATTCTGCTGCGTGAACCATTTTCCTTCAAAAACGTTCAGATCATGTGGCCCCACTCCTCAAGAAACTCAGGTTGTTTCAAGCAAGCATCAAGCACCAAGCCAAAACTCTTCACCATTGGCTTGAAAGCAGCTAATCAGCTTTCCGCCTCCTGCCTCACCTTCCTGGTCTTCTACTACAACCCAGAGTTCATACTTCATTCCTCTAATGCTAACCTTCTCAGTCACCCCAGAAACCTCGATTTTGTCTATCTCTGTGCTGTCCTCTTGTCCACAACCTACCTCTGGCCTGGAATGCCCTCTCTCCCTCATATCAGAGAGTTAACTGCTCCCCCCCCTCGCACTTCTAAGCCTGATTGAAGGCATGTCTCCTCCAGGAAGTCTGCTCTGACTGAGACCTCTTCTCTTTTTCCCCCACTCCCTTCTGTGCCGCTCATACTTGATCCTTCATTCATTCTCTCTCTTTTTCCCATGGCACACACACACACACACACACACACACACACACGCTTTGCACACTGTGCTTTGCACAAAGTGCTCAATAAATACAGTTAATATATAATAAATAATAGGTTTGTGAGCCCCGAGTGGTTCGCAGACTGTGTCTAACCTGATTAGCTTGTATCTACCTGCGAGTTCGGTACAGTGCCTAGCATTTAGTAAGCACTTAGCAATTACCTTAAAAACAAACAAGCAAACAAACATGCACTCTTACATGTATGTGTGTCTACACATATACATTAATATACTTCTATTGAGTCTAGGCTCCTTCAAGGTTTCTATTTTCCATAAGGGAAATAGAAACATCTGTGATGCTTTAGAGTCTCTGCTTGCCACACTTTTGCCCTTCCAGCTGAATGGTGACATTACGGGCTGTAACTTGAATCAAGACAAAATATTATAATGTTTCTAACTCAACTGCCATTTCAGCTCTTCAATGGCAGTAGTAATTACCTAGTGTTTCCTAAGTGCAGAGCACAGTTTTTAGCATTTGGAAAATTCAATATATAAGAGTTGGTAGACATATTCCCCACCCAGAGTGAGTTTACAGTTTTGAGAGCTTTCACTCCACCCAGGAATTTAAGGAGAAGCAGCAAGACCTGGAAAATAGAGTACATTCATTATTTCATTCAGTCATATTTGTTGAGCTCTTAATGTGTGCAGAGCTTCTGTGTACATTATACTGTAAGCTCACTGTGGGCCGAGAATGTCTCCTAAGCACTTAGTACAGAGCTCTGTACAGAGCTCTGTTCTTGTCTGTCCGTCTCCCCCGATTAGACTGTAAGCCCGTCAAACGGCAGGGACTGTCTCTATCTGTTGCCGACTTGTTCATCCCAAGCGCTTAGTACAGTGCTCTGCACATAGTAAGCGCTCAATAAATACTATTGAATGAATGAGCTCTGCAAATAATAAGTGCTCAATAAATATGACTGAACTGAACAGAGCACAGGCCTTTTCTCTGTGCTTCAGTTACTTCATCGTAAAATGGGGATTAAGACTTTGCACTCCACGAGGGACATGGCCTGTGTCCAACTTGATTGCCTTACATCTGATACTCAGCACTTTGCACAGTGTCTGGCAATAATAAAGACTTAATTTTTTTTTTATAAAAAGAGTACACACATCCTCTGTCACCCTAAGGAAAAATCTTTTTAACTCTTTTACCTGCATTTTGATACTCATAAATATCCATAATCATTCAATTTATTTATTAAGCACAATACAACAATAAACGGAGGCATTCTCTGCCCACCACAATAACTCTCTCTCTCTTCTATTTTCTCTTCTAAATTGTATGCTTATTATGGGCAAGGATCATGTGTGGTAATTACATAAGGTTTTCCCAAATACTTCATATAGTTTTTGCTGCTCAGTTATTGTCATTGAATTAGTCTTTGACATTTGTTTACAGTTGAAATGTGATGATTTATAACTCTGGTACAACTTTATGCTCTTACCAATCTGAGAGAGGAGAAACACTTATTCCCAAATATTTTACTCTTCCTCTTTCCTTCTCCTTCTCTCTGACTCTTATTCCTCTTTTCTTTCTCTTTTTCCGTTATTTTTTCTAATCTTTTCTGTCTCACTTTTTTAAAATTCCACCTTGTGACTATATTAATGCTAAAATAATATGCATTTAATTTTGATTGGCTCTTTGTTCATCAGCTGCTCTACGGTTTCATTTTGTTTAATCCTCCTATATTAAGATGTTGTTTACTTTGAACCTCTGGCATGGAGGGAGTGAAGAAAACCACAACTATTTCCAGTCTCACAAGGGAAGCTTTCTTGTGCAACATGTATCATGATTTGCTCCCTGTAGTATAGTCAGAGTAGGGAGAAAGCAAAAGGGAAGATCATCTGTAAAATGGGAATAAAGAATGTGAACCCCACCTGGGACAAGGGACTATGTCCAACCCTATTAACTTTTCTTCACTCCAACAATTAGTACAGTGGCTGGCTCATAGTAAATGCTTAACAACTGCCAAAATTATTATCCAGAATAATACTGACAAACTCTGCTGTGTTGGAGAGAAGAATCACCTTTTCTCGTTCCCACACAGTTTCCTTCATTTGGTTCCAGACCTCTCAACTCTGAGGAGAAGGTCCATTTCTCAGGAATAGAGTTTTTTTTGCATTAAGTTGGAATGAAACAAAAGAAATAGGTTCTAATTCCTGCTACTCTTTTGCAGTTCAGAGGCAAGGGTGTAGAGCCTGGAACACCACACATATTTGTAAGTAGTCCATCTTATTTTTGCTCCAAATAACTAGCACCAAATGAAAAAATTGTAGAATAATCAAAGCTGTTTAGCATCATAAGGAAGGAAGTTGAATGAGAAAGCTACTGAGTGGTTTTGGTGTTATTGCACAATTTTCAGATTTGATATAGTAGAAGTGAGGTAGGGTAGGAGGGAGATTGTGTTAGCTTTTATCCACCCTCGTGCTTAGTTCAGTGTTTGGAGGAGCAGCATGGCATAGTGGATAGCACATTGGCCTGCGAGGCAGAAAACCTTGGATTCTAATCCCAGCACGACCATTTGCCTACTGTGTATCTTTAGGAAAACCACTCAACTTCTCTGTGCCTGTTACCTCACCTGTAAAATGATGTAAAATGGGGATGAAGACTGTAAGCCCCTTTCGGAGGAGAATTGTCCTCATCTCTGCATCCATTATGCCTTTAACTCTGTAGTTCAGTGAGAGAATTGAAGGAGAAGTGTAGATGGCTTGCTCAACAAGTTTGTAGAATAATGGCAAGAGTGAGGTGGGCGATAAATAGAGGAACTGTGGTCTATGGAGGGTTTTTAGGATAGGAGAAATATGGGCATGTGTAAAATCAGTAGGGAAGAAGCTGTTAGAGAGTGAACAGTTGAAAATAGCAGTTGAGGAGAGAAGAAGGAGGCAAATACTTTGATTAGGTGAGAAACAATACGGTCCAGATGCACACCTGGATGGGATGGATTTTGAGTAAAGGAGGAGATTAAGTCTAGAGATACTGCTGGGAAGGATAAGAAAGTTGAAGAAGCGGCAGAAAAGAGGAGACACTGGAGAGTGCATGGGAGATTTGAAGGTAATCACCCTTGACAGTGTCAATTTCCTTAATGAAATATGTAGCCAGGTCATTGGGTCAAGGGATGGGGGAGGCAGGGGTTTAAGAAGGGAGTTAAAGATATGGAACAACTGGTTTTATATTTCAATTAGAATAATTTCAAGGATATTTAATCAAGAGACAGATCAAAGAAACTCCGATGGAGTTGATCGTAATACATCTTTCTTGTTCATCTTTTCTTGTATCAGTGAAAAGAGTCTCACCAGCCTGGTCCGAGGCAATAACTCCAGCTTTCCAAAACAGTGAGTCAGTCAAAGTGGACTTCCCATGATCCACATGAGCAATTACAGTCATGTTTCATATATTGACTTTTTGGTCCATAAATTGTCTGAATTTGGTCCACTGTGAATTTCACCTTGCTTCAAACCACTCCCCGCCCCCACCCTCCCTGAAGAAAACCAACAGTAGAACTTTTGCCCTCGTGTTCTTCCTAGAAATCCGCAGATTTTGACAGACTTGACACTGGATGGCACTCCACACCTGGAATTGTATCGAATTAGACCCAGTTTAAAGGCACATTAACAGCTCTTCTTTCCAGGATTTATAGATAGACTCCTCAGTTTCACTACCCAAATTTCTTATAAAGGGGTTGGCTTATTCAGATCACATTGAGGGCTTGTTGTGTGCAGAGCACTGTCATAAACATCTGTGGAAGTACCACACAATATTACGCACACATTTCCTGCTCACCACAAACATCGTCCAAAATCGTTTAGTGAACTATTCTGTTTCAAAAATGGAGAATACAGACCTGTTCTCTGGAACCCAGAGATGAAAATGTATAAGGTATAAGAGAATCATTAATTAATGGGTACGCATTACTTTATACAGAGTACTGTATTAAGCACTAGTGAGATTCCAATACAGCATCTAGTAGATCTATTCCCTACCCCAAAAGAGCTTGGTTTAGAGTGAGAGCTAGGAAATGACAGAAAATATGGATTTTTTAAAACATTTGTAAGTGCATACTTTGTGCCACGCACTGTATAATCATTCAATGTTTTTCTAAGCACTGGGTCAGAGAGAAGGTAATTTTGTTAGACACAGTCCCTCAACCCAAATTGGGCTCAGTCTTACACCTCATTTTAGATGAGGTAATTGATGCACAGAGAATTTGCCGAAGTTCATTCATTCATTCAATTGGATTTATAGAGCATTTACGGTGTGCAGAGGACTGTATACAAAAGGTCACACAACAGACAAGTGGCGGACCTGGAATTAGCTTCATTTCGATAACTTGGCTTCATGGACTCCGTCCTCTCCTGGGTCACCTCTTACCTTTCTGGCTATAAATTCTCGGTCTCCTTCGCGGCCCCGCCTCCTGCTCGCATCCACTAAAAACTTCAGGGGGTCCTCAAGGGTCAGTTCTTGGCTCTCTTCTATTCTCCATCTGTACTCCCTTGGTGAATTCATTCGCTTCCAGGGCTTCAACTATCATCTCTATGTAGATGACAACCAAATCTACATCTCCTACCCTGTTCTCTCCTCCTCCCTCAAGGCTCGTATCTCCTCCTGCCTCCAGGAGGTCTCCACCTGGTCGTCTGCCTGACACCTAAAAATCCACATGTCTAAAACTGAGCTCTTTATCTTCCCTCCTGTCCCTTCCCTTTCCTCTTCCTGACTTCCCTGTCACTGTGGATGGAAAGAGCGCCCTTCCCGTCTCATTGGCCAGCAACCTTGGTGTCATCCTCGACTCAGCTTTCTCATTCACCCCAAACATCCAATCTGTCACCAACACCTGCCCGGTCTCATTTTTACAGTATCGCCAAGATTCACCCTTTCCTCTCCATCCAAACAGCTATCGTGTTGGTACAAGCACTCAAAATATCCCGGCTGAATAATTTTGTCAGCCTCCTCCATTTCTTCTGTGTCTCCCCACTCTAGTCTATTCTTCATTCTGCTGCCTGGATCATCTTCCTACAAAATGCTTTCGGCATGTCACTCCTCTCCTCAAAAAGCTCCAGTGGTTGCCTATCAACCTAGGCATGAATCAAAAACTCCTCACTTTTGGCTTCAAAGCTCTCCATCACCTTGCCCCACCACCTCACCTCCCTTCTCTCTTTCTACACCCCACTCTGTACACTCCGCTCCTCTACTGCTCACTTCCTCACTGTCCCCAGTTCACATCTAACCCGCCGTCGACCCCTGGCCCACGTACTACCCCTGTCCTGGAATGCCCTCTCTCCTCACGTCTGCCAAACTCACTCTTTTCACCTCTTCAAAGCCCTTAAAACCCACCTCCTCCAAGAGGTCTTCCCAGACTACCCCACCTTTTCCATCAGTTCCACCTCTCCTCTCCCTATCTTCTGTTCTTCTCCTTTCCCCATTCCCTTCCCCTCAGCACTGTGCTCATTTGTATATATTATTTTTAACCCTATTTATTTTGCTATGGAGGTGTACATCCCCTTGATTCTATTTATCTTGATAATGCCTTCTTTTTGTTTTGTTCTGTTTTGCTCTTTTATCTGTCCCCCGTTTAGATTGTGAGCCCTTCACTGATCAGGGATTGTCTCTATCTGTTGCCGAATTGTACATGGTAGGCGCTCAATAAATACTACTGAATGAATAAATGAATGAATCAGAGAACAGGTTCTGATTCCCAGATCCTGGGATCTCTTCTGTGTAAGACCACACTTTTGTATATAAGGGTCGTTGGGTTGATAATGGGTTGAGTGATTAAAAGACTCTTCTAAAATTGTTTGGCCCTTTGATATATTTATTTAGGGGTCCACGAATAATTAAATCAATCAATCAGTGGTATTTATTGAGCACTTCTTATAAGCAGACGTGATTCCTGCCCCATAACAAGCTCAGTCTTTTCTATTTTAATTATTGTGAAAGTATTTATTTTGTGTCAAGGACTCTTGATAGGGCTTTTACAAGGTAGCCATGATTAAAATTAAAAGTCTGTGACTTACAGACTCATTCTCTACTTGCAAGAGAAGCCTGTTCTTCCCTTGAACTGGAAATTCTTTAAAAGATGGTGTCTGTTTTAAAATTGCCCCTTTCCATTCTCAAACCCACAACACTTTTTTCCATATCTGTAATCTGTTCACTTTTACTACTGTCTGTCTTCCCCTCTAAATTTTAGGCTCATTGCGGACAGGTAATGTGTTTGTTGTCCCACTGTACTCTCTCAAATACAGTACTTTGCTCAGAGAAAGCATAAAATATAATTTAATCAATTAATGAATCGAGTAGTCATAAATCTACACCACAATTTAGCAAAGTGCCTGTCCCTTTGTAAGCCTTTTTCTTATTCTCCTAGAAATGGGTCCATTCTTACAATTTGTGCTAAGTAACTGCCACTAAATTAAGCTTCCAAGAACTGTAATATTACTACTAAATCAATTTGTCTTCTTGATGGATATGTTTCGGTTAGCAAAGGGACTGGGAGTCAGTAGGGGAAGGGAAATAGGTTTTCTAATAAGAGGAGAGGGCGACATTATGGCAGGTGAGCATGTATTTGAGGTCGTAAGAGATTGGTCTGGTGCGTAGTGTACATACTGTGCTCCTCTTCGACTTTCTCCTACTCCTGCTGCTCAACACTTGTTTTGGCTATTTGCAATTATTCTTGCCTTCTCTCATTCACCTGACATATTCAATCCATCACTAAATCTTGTTGGTTAAAATTTCACAACACTGTTAAAATCCTCCCCTTCCTCTCCACTCAAACAGCTTCCACATTGACGAGTAAGATGGAGTAAGAGCTGTTGGATTTGGCAAGAAGAAGGTCACTGGTGATCTTTGAGAGGGAGGTTTCAGTGGAATGGATGGGAGGGAGGCCAGAAAGGAGGTGAACCAGGAGAAAGTTGGAGGAGAAGAATTTAAAGCCACGAGTGAAGACTACTCGCTCCAGGAGTTTAGAAATTAGGTGTAGGAAGGAGTTGGGGTGGTAACTGGAAGGGGCTGAGGAATTGAGGAGAGTTTTTTTTTTTAAGATAGGGGAGAAAGACATTGACAGATTTGAAGGTAGAGGGGTGGAAGCAGATGGAGAATGATCGATTGAAGATGGAAGTAAAAGTGGGGAGGAAGGAAGGGGCAAGAGATTTTATGCAGCTGGAGGGAATGCGGTCTGAAGCACTTGTGGAGAGGTGACACTTGAGAGGAGTGAGGAAAGCTCCTCTGAGTTACTCCTGGGAAGGATGGGAAAGTAGAAAAGGGAGTTGAGATAAAGGGTTGGAGAAGGGGGAGGAGTGATTTGAGGGAGCTTAGATCAGATAGTGTTAATTTCTTAATAAAGTAGATGGTCAGATCGTTGGTGGGGGTGATGGGGCAGGGGGTAGTGGGCCTGAGGAGGGAGTTAAATGACCGGAACAGCTGCCGAGGATGCTGGGCATTGGTGTTAATAAAGGAAGTGAAATAATATTGTCTGGCAGAGAAGAGGACAGAGTTAAGGCAAGAAACGACAAACTTAATGTAGACAAGGTTGGCCTAGTAATTAGATTCCCATCAGCAGTTTTCAGCGGCTCAAGCATAAGAGTGAAGGAGGTGCACAGTAGAGGGGATCCAGGGCTGTGGGGCTATAGTTGAGTTGAGTAGAGAGGGTGGTGTTGAGAGCATCCATTTGGTCATTAAAAGTGGGTAGAATGGATCAGGGAGGGAAGGTGGAGTGTGATGTACTGAGAGATGGATGGGGTAGAGAGAGTGAAGGTCTCTGAGGGGAAATAATAAAGATTTTCGGGGAGGAGGAGTGTGAGAGAGGAGGCAAGTGAGAAGATTGTGGTCAGAGCGAGGGATTTCAGAGTTGGTGAAGGTGGATATTGTGCAGCGGTTAGGGATGCTGAGATCAAGTGTGTGTCCAAGTTGGTGAGTGGGCGAGGTGGTGTGGAACAGTAAGTTGGAGGATTTGAGGAGTGATAGAAAGCAGGCAACGGAAGAGTAACCAAATACATCTCCAGTCTCCAGGCATCAAAGGGGGCTTGGAAAAAGAGAGAAGGAAGGTGAAAAAGGGGTGAAAATGTTTAAACTGGAGGTGAGATCGGGGTATGGTAGATGATGGCTACAAGAATCTACAAGGAGTGGTAGAGGTGGATAATATGGTCTTCAGAGAACGAGAAAGAAAAGGAAGGGGGAGGAGAAATACCGTAAAAGAGTCATTGGGGTGTGAGGAGGAACCCGACACCTCCTCCTGTCCCAGTGAGTGTGGGTAAGTGGGGAAAGAAGAAACCTCCGCAGGAAAGAGCAGTGGGAGACCGTGTTGTCAGGGACAAGCCAGGTTTATGTGATGGCAAAGAGGAGGAGAGAGGATAAGTAAGTGTTGTGACAGTTACAAGCTAATCAAGTTGAGCATAGTTCTTGGAGCTCAGAGTCTTAATTTCCATTTTCTGGAAGGTGTAACTGAGGCACGGAAAAGTAGAGTTTACTTATAGAAAAGAATGAACAAATCTTGTTCTTAGACTACCTTTGGGTCTCTTCATATAGCTCCAAGAATCCAGAATTTTCAAACTGAGACGATACAGTTGGAACCTTAAGGCTTTGGACATTAGCCCAGTGCATCATTCATTCATCATTCCTTCATTCCTTTGTTCAGTCATTTAGTCATTCTTTCAGTTGTATTTATTGAGTACTTACTGTGTGCAGAGGTGTGTCTAGCCATAAGGACAGCTGGAAAAAGGAGAGGGGGAGATGAGGGAAGAAGGAAGAGAAAGGTAAGGGGGCACTATAAACTGTCTCATTACTTGATTAATCTTTCAAATACGGCATTCGTTAAGCACTCAGAAGTGCTTCCACCCTCTTTTCCTTCCCCAATAAACCTTTCAATCCCTTGGGTGAGCCACCAGAGGTGCATTCTCATATTCTGATCATTTTACCCTTCAAAGTCTCTTGTCTCAGTGAAGGAATTTCCCCTTTGTGTGACTCTGTGACATTAAAATAAGTGGCATTAACTTACAAATATAAATACCATCAAAGAAGAAACTCCCTCCCCAGAGCAATTCCATATCGGCAGTCCTTTTCACTGCAAAATAAATAAAATTTATTCCCTTCTTTAAAATTAGTAATAAATACCAATTGTGACATTTTTAAGCACTTACTTTGTGCCAGATACATTAATAATGGGGTAGAGCCTAGGCGAAATGGGGAACAGGTGAAGTGGTGAAGTATTTTCCCAAGATCACAAAGAAAGCAACTAAGAATGAATGATGAGACCCGGACTCTCAGGCCTAAACCTCTTTCTGTATGAAAACCTGCTTCTGAAAACTGGGGAGAAAAGCAAATATGCAAAGATTTCTAATTTTAAAGGAGAAAAATCCCGATTAAACTGACAACATTGCATTTTAAAAACAACAACTGGAGACTAGCAGAACGAGGGAGAATCAATATGACTCAAAATCTAGCTTTTGAAGCATTCTTTTAAAGGGCACTCAACTCTAATTAGCACTCTCCATTAAGCCCAGTAAAAGGAATTGATAGGAATGAATTGATCGTGGAGCCTGTTCTCAAAACAGAGGTTAGGACTGTTTAGCCATCCTTTCTAAAATGAGTGAGGAACAAATAATCTTGTTCTCTTTCTGTGTAAGATGAGCATATTTTGCTCGAAGACTTCCAATACGCTTTTATCATTAGAATACTCAGTCATTCCTTCTGAGAGTACCTCTGTGCACGATAGCTATGTCCACGTCGGAGTTTGTTACTTACACTGATGTGATACTGATTATAACCTGTATAAACCTAAATCAGGGTATAAGCAGTGTTAATATGTGTCCAAAACTGTCTTCTTTTCTCGAGAAGAACTCCACTGATAAGTGCTTAATAAATACGACTGAATGAAAGAATGCATGTTTGGGAAGTAGAATATGAACAGCTATTAATTCATCATGGATGATTTCCTGGAAGAACTGGGATTTTAAGAGAGCTTGGAACTTGAAGAGTGAAGAAATTGAGAAGATTTAAGGAGAAGAGAGAGTTTCAGGCTGGAAGTACAATATGAGCAAGTGGTCTTTTTGAATGGGCTATTATGTAATGGATAAAAATGAATCTGTGCATGAGTGATCGTGATATGTGCATTACAAAACAGTTTCCTTGACTTGAGTTTCTTCAAGATTCCCATTCCCACATTATGAGAGCAAGGATTGCATTCTTATTTGATTGTAAAATGGTGTACCTTAAGCACCCATCAGTGTTCAGGGGTTCTGAGTGGGCACTCAGCATGTAAGCATAGAAAGATCCACCTGGGGAGCAGTCTTAGCTTTTTCTGCCAATAACATGATCACACAACTGTTAAAATTTTTTATTAAAAGTCAATGGTAATGGCCATGATGGGTAGCAAAATTATTAGCTCACCTCTGCTGAAATTTAATATTTAATATTGATGATTTAATATTTATGTATTGGGTTCCCATAAAGTTTTATAAAATATCCCGGTACACTGGTGCAAGGAAATGAGTTGGGGAGACAAAAGGGCCTTGAAGATAAAGAGGGATTAAAAGCCTAAACTCTCCTCAGCAACTAATGAGCCAATTATCACACTCTTCTCAGGAAACTCATAGAGTGAACTAAATGTGAATCTATTGAGCTCCACCAAGATAATTAAAACGAACCAGACCCCGAAGGATTTGGGAAAAGGGGTGTAAATTATAAAAAAGAGGCATAAAAGTACAAAATTTTCATGTTGGTTAAACGTCTATGTGCTAAACACCGTATTAACAGCTCAGATGGATGCAAAATTATGATGTTCTCTCCTTAGTTGGCCATTATGGAGCTCACAGCCTAAGAGGGAGGGCGATCAGATGAGAATTTGGTGGGAGGCAGAAAGAAGTCACAGCCCTGTCTCAATCTGTCTGAAGGTTGAAGGTTGCAGGGCATAGAAGTCGATTGTGGAGAATCCTCAGAAGGCAGAAAGAAATGGCTCTAGGACCTTTAGGGAAAGAGAAAATCCTTGCTAACTAATAAGTGAGAATGACGGCTAATCAATCAATTAATAGTATTTATTGATTATTTATTGCAGAGCACTGGATGCAGCGTGGTACAGTGGACAGAGAACAGGGCTGGGAGTCATGAGGTACTGGGTTCTAAATCCAGATTCGCCATGTCTCTGCTATGTGACCTTAGGCAAGTCACTTCACTTCTCTGGGCCTCAGTTACCTCATATGTAAAATGGAGATTGAGATTATGAGCTCCACATGGGACAGGTAACTTTGTCCAATCCGAGTTGCTTGTATCCAGCCCAGGTCTAGTACAATGCCTGGCATACAGTAAGTGCTTAACAAATTATCATTATTACTAAGAACACAGTACAATAGAGTTGGTAAACACAACTGATGGCCCACAAGGATCCTGTATCATCTGGCTCTACCACTGATTTCAATTACTTGTCGCCTTTATTTACAACTACTCCCTGGTCTCACCTCAAACTTTCTGAACAATTGCAATTCCCTTTCTTACTTGCCTTCTCTTATTTCATCCTTTCATTGATCCTAGGGGTTTTCAGCATCCTTATGAATGTTCCCAACCCCCTTCTGCTACCAGATTCCTCTCACTCTTCAACCCACTGACCTCCTGGTCTAACCTGTAACAGTAAATTCAATTGAATGAATGAATGAACCCACCTCACCCACGCACCCTCAATCTTGGACACACCCTCCATCTCAACTTCTCTATTTACTGTACACCAAAACCAACTCTCAAATTCTACTTTCCAGTCAAAGCTCCTGCCTTGACTTCTGTTCCATATGCCCCTCCAAACAGATCTGCCCAGTTCCCTTAGAAGGACCGCTAATCTTTTCACTTCCTCCATTTCTCAAGGTCATCTTGCCTCTTTTGATATCCTCACCTAGCTTACCTGATTTTGATGCACAAATCCACACTCTCAAAACCACCCTCTTAATTGAACTCATTTCTCTCACTGCCCCACTCCTCCACTGACTTAGTAACAACAATAATAATAATAACAATCATGGCATTTGTTAAGCACTTGACTATGTACCAGGCACTGTACTAAGCGCTGCGGTGGACACAAGGAAATCTAGTCAGACACAGTCTCTGTCCTTTGTGGAGCTCACAGTCTCAATCCCCATTGTACAGATGAGGAAACTGAGGCACAGAGAAGTAAAATGACTTGCCCAAGGCCACACAGCAGACAAGTGGTAAAGCCAGGGCTTGATTTCGTACCACTGACAAGCAATCATGAGGCTCCTCTACAGTATAGTTCCTCCATTCTTGTGCACAAGCTGTGGAGTGCTGCTACTGGAAATTCAGACACCAGAATGGCTTCAATCATCTCACACACTGATTCTCACTTGCTTGAATTCTGCCCACTCCTCTACCCAGCAACAATACTTCCCCATTCTTACTGTACCTGAACTGATTATCTTGCCCTTATCCCAATACTTAGTACAGTGCTTTGTACATAATAAACACTTTAGAAATACCTCTGTTGTTATTAATTATCCTTCTACCCTCCATGACTTTCAGATTCATAAGAGTCTCAAACTAAGCCTTCTCTTCTTGAAGTTTATTATCAGCACCCTCCAGTTATCATTCCACCTCCTTTCTACTCTTCCTTTCCAAATTTCTCAACCCATTTGCTTACATTTTCTGCCTCAATTCCTCTCTCCACTTCTCTCACTGAGCACCAGCAACCTGGCTTCCCTTCCTCCCACTTCATGAAAACTGCCTTTTCCAATGATCTCCTTCTTGGCAAAATGACTCTATTCCACCCTAATCCTGGATCTTTCAGCTGCCTTGAACACTGTGGACCATCCCTTTCTCCTGAGAATACTATCGGAGCTTGGTTTCACTGACACTGTTCTTTCTTTTTCTCCTATCTCCCTGGAAGCTTCTTCAGTCTCCAGTTTCTCAAGTTTACCCTCTGCTTCCCACCTCTTCATTGTGGGGCTCCCTCAAGGCTCGGCTCTGGTTCTCTATTTTCAATTTGCCCCCACTTCACTGGAAAATCAATTGAACAATAAAGTAATTGAATTTAGTGAGTGCTTACTTTATGCAGAATCTGTGCAAAGTGCTTGGGAGAGTACAAAACAATAGATTTGGTAGACTCAATCCCTGCACGTAAGGTGCTTCCATGGCTTCAACTACCATTTCTACACTGATGAGTCCCAAATCCTCTTCTCCTTCCACGATCTCTCACATTCTCTACAATCTCACAGTTCTTCCTACCTCCAAGACATCTCTTTTTGGATGCCCTAACAACACCACAAGCTTACCTTGTCCAAAAAGGAATTTCTCATCTTCCCACAAAAGTCTTCTCTTCTCCTCAACTTTCCTCTCACTTTTAACAGCACTATTACCCTCTCTGTCTCACAGACCCACAATCAGCATCATATTTGACTCATGTCTCTCATTCCACCTGCATGTACAATCCCTTACCAAGTCCTGTTGGTTCTATCTTGAGAACAACTTTTGAATTCACCCCTTCCTCTCCAATCAAACTGCTGCTCTGCTGATCGGAGCGCTTGTCATATCCCACCTCAATTACAGCCATCATCCTCCTTGCTGACCACACTGCTTCTTGTCTGACCCCTCAATCAATCAATCAATTAAACAGTGATAGTTAATGACTAATTATAATATCGGGAGCACTGTACATCACTTGGGAGAAAAGAATATAAATATCATTCATACACTTTTATTAAGCTCTTACTGTGTGCAGAGTACTGTATTTAGTGCTTGGGAAAATACAACACAACAATAAGCAGATATATTCCCTACCCACAACAAGCTTAGAGTCTAGATGGGGGGAGGAAGACATCATTTACAAATACATAAAATTGCAGGTATGTACATAAGTGCTGTGGGGCAACCCCACAGCACTTTTGTATATATCTGTAATTTATATATTAATCTACTTATTTATTTATATTAATGTCTGCCTCCCCTTCTAGACCTTCTAGCGAGGTCGCTGTGGGCAGGAATATTGTTGTTATACTGCATTTTCCCAGGTACTTAGTACAGAGCTTTGCATACAGCAAGTGCTCAATAAATACAAGTGAATGGTGTGTGGGAGAGGAGGCAAGGGAGGAGGTTGTGGTCAGATAGGAGGATTTCAGAGTTGGTGAGCATAGAGATTGTGCAGAGGTTAGAGATGATGAGATCGAGTGCATGTCCAAGTTGATGGGTAGAGGAGGTGGGGTGGAACAGGAGATTGGCAGAACTGAGGAGTGACAGAAGGCCGGCAGCAGAAGGGTCATCAGGATCCTCCATGTGGATATCGAAGTTCCCCAGTGTCAAAGAGGGCATGGAGAAGGAGAGAAGGAATGTGATAAAGGGATCAAAACGGTTAAAGTTGGAGGAGGGAACTGGGAGGATGGTAAGGAAAGGGTGGTAGAGGGGGTTCACAGGGACTTCAAAGGAAGGGGAAGAAAGGGATAGGGAAGGTGGAATGGTGTGATGCAGCACTGGGGCATGAGAAGTGAGACTGGGGGAGTGGGAGAAGATGAGGCCCCCTGTGGATAGAGCAGCAGGGGAGAACAGGCTATCTGAGAAGAACCAGGTTTCAGTGATGGCAAAGAGGAGGAATGACTGAGAAAGGAACAGGTCAAGGATGAAGGAGAGCTTCTCATGATGAAGCAGGGGCTCCACAGGCCATACTTGTCAGCAGCTGTGTAGGGAGAAAAGGAGGAAGGGATGGTGCAAGTGATGGAGATGGTTTGTAGGAAGATGATGGGTGCCAGCATAGGGGAAGGGGAAGGGGTGATGCTGGGGCAGGAGGACAGGGATGGGGCAGGGAGAAGTGAGGGAGGGATTGGATGGGAGAGAGTACACACGGGAACATCAATTTTCTTGAAAAGATTCTATGCTCCTCCCTTCACTCTTCAAAAACCACCAAAGTCTGCCCATCCATTTTCACGTCAACCTTCACTAGCTTTCAGGCACTCAGTCACTTCTCTTCATTATGTATTACCTCATTAATCTCCTACTTCAAGCCATTTTGCAGACTCTTTTCTAGCAACAACCTTGATCTAATTTCCTACACAGCCTACCTCTTGCTCACATCCTGTCTTCTGCCTAGTGTTCCCTCCCCGTTCATATCCGAGAAAAACGTCCTCCCAAACTTTGAAGTCCTACTAAATCACATCTTCTCCAAGGACCTTTCCCTGAGTTGCCTCTCATATCCCCAGCTTATTTTTCCTCCGTTCTACATCCCTTATTCACTTGAGTCTACACCCTTTAAGCTCGCATCCCGTCCTCTGCACCACCATCACCACAGGACTTAGATACCTATCTCTATATTTGTCTGCTTCTCCTACCTGTAATTTCTATAAATGTATGTTCCTAGAAAGCAGGGATTGTGTCTATCGTCTCGAATGTGCTTTACCAGGTCTTAGAATAGTAAATTTAACCTCTACTCTGAAAAAGCTCACTGTGGGCAGGGAAAATGTCTGTTTACTGTTATATGGTACTCTCCCAAGCCCTTAGTAAAGTGCTCCCGACCCAGTAAGTGCTCACTAAATATGACTGAAGCAGAATGGTGTGGTGGATAGAACACAGGTCTGGGTGCCTGAAGGTCATGGGTTTTAATCCCTGCTCCACCACTGATATTCTGGGTGACCTTGGGCAGAATGAGAATCAGAATGAGAAGCAGCGTGGCGCAGTGGAAAGAGCATGGGCTTTGGAGTCAGGGCTCATGAGTTCGAATCCCAGCTCTGCCACTTGTCAGCTGTGTGACTGTGGGCAAGTCACTTAACTTCTCTGTGCCTCAGTTCCCTCATCTGGAAAATGGGGATTAAGACTGTGAGCCCCACGTGGGACAACCTGATTCCCCTGTGTCTACCCCAGCGCTTAGAACAGTGCTCGGCACATAGTAAGCGCTTAACAAATACCAACATCATTATTATTATTAAATTCTGCCGGTCCCACCTTCACAACATAGCTAAAATCCACCCTCTCCTCTCCATCCAACTGCTACCAAGTTAATACCATCACTCATCCTATCCTGCCTAGATTAATGCATCAGTCTCCTTGCTGGCTTCCCTGCCTCTCCCCACTCCAGTCCATACTTCATCTGTTGCCCAGATCACTTTTCTACAAAAACTTTCAGGACATGTTTTCCCACTCCTCAAGAAACTCCAGTGGCTGCCTAACCACCTCTGCATCGAACAAAAACTCCTCACCATTGGCTTGAAAATACTCAATCACCTCGCCCCCTACCTCACCTCGCTACTCTATTACAGACCAGCCCGCACACTTCACTCCGCTAATGCTAATCTTCTCACTGTGCCTCAATCTCATCTATCTTGCCAATGACCCCTCGCCCATGTCCTACCTCTGGCCTGGAACACCCTCCCTCCTCAAATGTGGCAGACAATTACTCTCCCCACTTCAAAGGCTTACTGAGGGCACATCTCCTCCAAGAGGCCTTCCCTTCCCTGGCCTTCCCTTTCCTCTTCTCCCACTCCCTTCTCCGTCGTCCTTACTTGTTCCCTTTGTTCATTCCCACCCCCTCCCAGCCCCACAGCACTTATGTTGATATCCTTATTTTATTTATATTGTCTGTCTCCTCCACTCTAGACTGTAAGCTCGTTGTGCATAGGGAATGTGTCTGTTTATTGTTGCATTGTACTCTCCCAAGCGCCTAGTACAGTGCTCTGCACACAGTGAGCACTCAATAAATACAAATGAATGAATGAAGATCAGAAATCCAATCCTCATCTTCCAGATGAAGAAACCCAGATACAGAGAGAAGTGAGGTGACTTGCCCTAAGTCAAGGTTAGTGGCAGAACCAGATTTCCCACTCAACGCCCCTGACTCCCAGGCCTGGGCCCTTCCCACTGGGCCACTCATCTTCAACACAGACTTGTGGAGAGTGTTTTTCTTCCCTAAGTGAATTACCCTTTTCCTTGCTGCTATTAACATCCACCCTGTTTTTCTCAGATGACTTTTCCAGCCTGTCCAGGTCATTCTATTTCTGCATTCTATCTTTGCATTCTATCTCTGATCTCTGAGCTGTAGACCATCCTTTAAACTTGGCATCCGGAACAAATTCAACAGGCATTTTTCAAATTTACTCACTCTTCACCAGGCCCTTCTGAAACCACTCTCCATGCCACAAGCTATGCTAAGAAAGGAAATGGGCTCAGCAGAGCCTGCACGATGTCTGAGAGGAGAGGAATAATAATAGTAATAATAATAATAATAATAATTGTATGGTATTTGTTAAGCACTTATTATGTGCCAAGGACTGTTCTAAGCGCTGGGGTAGATACAAGTTAATCAGGTTGTCCCACATGGGGCTCAAAATCTTAGTCCCATTTTACAGATGAGGTAACTGAGGCTCAGAGAAGTTAAGTGGCTTGCCCAAGGTCACACAGCAGACAAGTGGCAGAGTCAGGACCAGAACGCCGACTCCCAAGCCCGTGCTCTTTCCTCACTACCCCAGAGAGGTTCGGGATTCACAATGATAATTACAATACTATTAATAGTAACTAGCATTTGTTAAGCAATGACTATGCAACAGGCACTGTACTGAATGCTGGGGTGGATACAAGCAAATTGGGTTGGACCCAGTCCCTGTCCCACGTAGGGCTCACAGTCTCAGTCCCAAGTTTACAGATGAGGTAACTGAGGCCCAGAGAAGTGAAATGACTTGCCCAAGGTCACAAAGCAGACAAGTGGAGGAGCTGGAATTAGAACCCATGACCTTCTGACTCCCTGGCCCATGCTCTACCTACTCTGCCATTCTGACCTTCCTACAAAGGGCCAGGTTGGGAACTTCTGAGGAGATTCATGGAGGAAATGATTCAAGAGACCACAGCTTGGCTAGATCTGGACAGCAAACTCTTTGAAAAGGAAACACACCTTTCTTTTTGGTGCACAGTGAACCTTTACAGTAGTCAGGGTGAGTCGGGCGCTCAGAGCCACACATAGCAGCAGTACTGCCAATGGAGTGCAGAGTGGCATCCACGCCACCCTGGCCAGCCTGGCATCAAACTCTGGGAGAATCACAAACGGCAAAGTCACTTAAGCAGCTTCATCGAAGCAGCGGCCCCAACGGGGCAAGAAACTCCATCTACTTCTACCGATGTGATCAGCAATTGAGGGTTCCTAGGGGATTTCTGCTACCTGGCAGTGTTGAAGATTGTGGGTGCCACCAGGAGAAGACAGCGAGACTGACTTGATGAGAGAGTGACTGAGATCAGAAAGCAATTTACAGAGAAAGCAACTTACAGAGAAGCGGGCACCGTAGATCAACACCCCCTCCAATCTCCTCACCAACCTAACCGAAGAGATGCTGACAGAAGTTTATGTTGTGGAATAGAGAAGCGGCACATGGTACTGGCCAACTTTACAAGTTCTGAATGCAATAAGCAAACCGAGCCACAGAACTACATCTGTGTTTTCTATCTCGAGGCAAAAAGGGCATGGGGTGGCCTTCACTGGACATCAGACCAACTCGGTCTGTTTGTTCATTCAATAGTATTTATTGAGCGCTTACTATGTGCAGAGCACTGTACTAAGCGCTTGGGATGAACAAGTCAGCAACAGATAGAGACAGTCCCTGCCATTTGACGGGTTTACAGTCTAATCGGGGGAGACGGACAGACGAGAACAATGGCACTAAACAGCGTCAAGAGGAAGAACATCTCGTAAAAACAATGGCAACTAAATAGAATCAAGGCGATGTACAATTCATTAACAAAATAAATAGGGTAACGAAAATATATACAGTTGAGCAGACGAGTACAGTGCTGTGGGGATGGGAAGGGAGAGGTGGAGGAGCAGAGGGAAAAGGGGAAAATGAGGCTTTAGCTGCGGAGAGGTAAAGGGGGGATGGCAGAGGGAGTAGAGGGGGAAGAGGAGCTCAGTCTGGGAACGCCTCTTGGAGGAGGTGATTTTTAAGTAAGGTTTTGAAGAGGGAAAGAGAATCAGTTTGGCGGAGGTGAGGAGGGAGGGCGTTCCAGGACCGTGGGAGGACGTGACCCAGGGGTCGACGGCGGGATAGGCGAGACCGAGGGACGGTGAGGAGGTGGGCGGCAGAGGAGCGGAGCGTGCGGGGTGGGCGGTAGAAAGAGAGAAGGGAGGAGAGGACCTCACACACGTGGTGAGCTACAAAGTGGAAAGCCCAGAGATGGATCTTGTTTCAAGTCGCTTGAGAGAGCTCCTCCGGCTCCAGAACGAGGAGGCTGCCTCTGGATGAACGAGTGCTGGAAGATGAGAAAAATGCCCCAGCCTTCTCATTCCCCCAGATGGAAATAAATGAATGAATGGGAGGGTTATTAGCCTCTCTCTGCTCAAATCTTCCTCAACTCTGGACGCAGAGGAGTTCTCTCTGCATCATTCTGCAGCCTCACAGGTGTTTCCCTGGTACCTGTCCCACCCCCGCAATCAGCAACTCTAAGAAACGCTCACTCATCTCTTACTTACTGGATATGGTGGAACCAGGTCCTTCAGGGTGCACCTCAGCGCCAAAGGATTTCGAACTCTCAGCTGCTTCTTGCAATTATCAGGCTTTCTTATCACCAGGCAAAGGGCATCCACCACTGCATAGCTCAGAGTCAGATGCTTAGGGATAAAGGGGTCATCACTAGCCCTAATGAAAATAAACCAATAGCATGGGTCCAGTTGGAAACAGAAGAGGAAAAAAAACCTTCCCATCCCCTAACACGGGAAATTCCCATCCCAAAAATATGTTCC
Organism: Ornithorhynchus anatinus; assembly: GCF_004115215.2. Classification (NCBI taxonomy): domain Eukaryota; kingdom Metazoa; phylum Chordata; class Mammalia; order Monotremata; family Ornithorhynchidae; genus Ornithorhynchus; species Ornithorhynchus anatinus. The sequence continues at coordinate 21,820 of NW_024396670.1, read as the reverse complement.
AGGATCCTACAGGTTTTGCTGGACTGTTCAGATACCTTCCTGAAAGGTACAGTTTTACTGAAACTATCAACTATCTGCCCTCCAGTACACACACATACACACACGCAGGGATGCATGCACATACGCACGCACACAGACGGCGGGAGGGCGGCAAACGGACTCCGATCACCGCCCTTCCTGCCGCTCTGTGGTTCAACTGGTTTCTGTCACTTCAGGGTCTCCACCATCGATCCGGTCCCTTCTCTACCCTTTCCGTTTTGCCATTCTTTCTCTGGTGACCGGGTCACCGTAGAAATCTCTAAACTCCAAAGTGACAATGAGGGACTCTAGAATGGCAGAGACCATGGCTTTTGTAAAACTGTGGCCAAAGGCTGCATCAAAAACACTGCCTAACTAGCTTGTGGCTTTCCTGTTTTGGGGTTGGTGCCTCGTCTGGCTCTTCTGAACGGTGAGCTACAGTTTCCACTTGTGGCTCCAGAGGGCACTTGTGGCACTCCAAGCTTCAGAGAGAAAAATGTCCTCTTTCCATTCCTTCCCAACCGTTCGACTTGGATCCAGACATAAGCCTGGGTTGGGTTGAGAATCACTGCTTGCAAACCAGAGGTCGCCGCCGCTGCCAACACAGCACCTGGCCCGAGGCTCAAAGGGGGAAAAGCAGTAGATGTCACAGCCCTCCGGAGTGATTATTAGGGGGGCACCCCCAGCGGCCCAGCCCACTCCACTAGGAAAGACTTTCTCTTGGTCGTGAAGGTGGGTGGGCAATCGATCGATGGTATTTTCTGACCCCTTGAATGTGTACAGAGCACTGGACTAAGGGCTTGGGAGAGAACAACACACCAGAGGGGGTAGACACGTTCCCTGCCCACGACAAGCCGACAGTCGAGAGGGCAGCCCACAGAGGTTCTTGAGGAGTGGGCACACGTGGACTGACCAATTTTTAAGAAAAATGATCCGGGCAGCAGAGCGAGGTACGGTCTGGAGTGGGGAGAGACAGGAGGCAGGGAGGTCAGCGAGGAGGCTGATACAGTAATCAAGGCGGGATAGGATCAGTGCTTGGATCAGCATAGCATCATTTTGGATGGAGAGGAAAGGGAGGACCCTGGTAATGCTGTGGAGGTGGAACCAGCAGCCTCTGGTGACAAACTGAAAATGAGGGTTGCATGAGAGAGGTGAGTTGAGGAGAGATGAGCTTCAGGGAGTCAAAAGCCTAACAGCCAAATGACAGTGAATTCAATTTACCAAAAATAATCTGATCTTTCAATGAAGCAAACCCTCTTTTTCTGCTCATGTATGCCCCCAATCACACTGCGCTAGCTATTAGAGAAAACAGAGAAACCACCCATAGAGTTATCTAATCAAACAACCACCAATGGTATTTATTGAGCGCTCACTGCGTGCAGATAACCGTACTAAGCACTTGGGAGAAACTGATACAATCAAGTCGGTAGACCCGACACCTGACCACAAGGAGCTCAGAAGGGGAGACAGACACGAAAAACAAAAGCAAGCTCATTGTGGGCAAAGAACAGGTCTACCAACTCTGTTGTACTGTACTTTCCCAAACGCTTAGTACCGTGCTCTGTAAGTGCTCAAATATCACTGATTCACTGAACTTCCAAAAAGGAAAACGGGAGAGCGTAAGGATATGGAGCTAAGTGCTGTGGGGCCGAGGGTGGGATGAGCGTCAAGCACTTAAGAGGTACAGAGCCGTGTGCATGGGCGATGCCCGTTCTCCTAATCCGCCCACTTGAAACAGCATAAACGCCTACTGACATAATGCAAGATGACATAATTGCTCGCCAGGTGATGGAGAGGGAACAATAACAATGGTAAAATTTGAAGAGAAGCTTCTGCCTCCGAACTGGAAAGCTGTTAAGGAGTTCCCCAAATCTCCTTTCCCTTCTTTACTCCTCTCTAAACAAACACACGAAGACAACCAAATTTCCTTCCTACCCTGGGATAATGAAGACTTCAGTATTCCCAAAATCAATCATGTAAACTTGCAGCACTGCAATTTCACCGATGGAGTACTTCTTTGGACCATGGGATTGCTCCACATGTTTACCCTCCAGTGGAATCAGCCCGGTGACAGTCGCCCGGCACCACACTCCGTTTTCCTTACTGTTAACAAATACTCTTGCACCTAAAAGATTAGAGTAAAAAAAAGTTAAACCAGAGATCTCAGATGGTAACATCATAATTATTCATCTTTTCGTCCAGTAATTTCTTCACCGGGCACAAAATGAGAGGGGATCGTGGGCCTCAAAATGGGCAATGCCATCCTCAAATTCAAATCTTCAATGTTTCACAGGACTCCAACTAAGTCTTTTGAAATACTTCTATCTGGAGGGACTGAAAACAACGTTTTTTCCCAACTAAGTCCCTGCTTGGGAAATTGAGATCGATCACATGATTGTCATGCAAATCGCACCCCAGTTTTCTAGCACTCTTGAAATGCCCAGAAAAAAACAAACAACATAAAAAATGCTTATTTGTGGAAGCAGTGTGGCCTAGTGCAAAGAGCCCGAGTCAGGGAAGCAGGGGACTATGACTCCTGGGCTCCTCCACTTCTCTGCTGTGTGAACTTGGGCAAGTCACTTCACTTTTCTGGGCCTCAGTTTCCTCATCTGGAAAATGGGGATTCGATACCTGCTCTCCCTCCCCTTTAGACCGTGAGTCCCACGTGGCACAAGGACTGGGTCCGGCCTGACTGTCTCGAATCTACCCCTCTCTTTAGTACAGTGCTTGACACACAGTAAGCACTTAACAAGGACTACTAGCATCATCATCATTATTATTATAACATTCACCAGGAGATGCTTTTGTTGTCTAACTCTGCTGCACCAAAGAATACTAAAATTCCTAGGTTTTGGGAAAAATTGCTTTAATTACCTAGTTCCAAGACTTCAGAAGGACTGGGGTATTGGTTCATGCTGCAAAAGCGATTCAGGTTCTTTTCCATTTTTGCTGCGATTTTCCTTAGTGAGTACTTCCGAACATAGAAGTGGCAGGGATGTACAACATGGCTTACAATCACTAGTTCTTGAGCGGGTGGGCTAGAGCTCCCTGTTAACTGAACAGAGAAGAATGAATTGGGATTGCATAATTAAACAGAATGAAGCGGGGCCTGGTGGAAAGAGCCCGGGCCTGGGATGCAAGGGATCAGGGTTTAACTCCCGGCTCCACCACCTGCCTGCTGTTTGACCTTGGCAGAGTCCCTTCACTTTTCTGGGTCTCAGTTTCCTCATTTGGCATATGAGCTTTAAATACCCCCTCTCCCTCCCACTTAGACCGTGACCCCCACCTGGGTCCAGGGAACGTATCCGATCAGATTAGCTTGGATTAGCCCCAGCATTTAGTACAGTGCTTAGTACCTCAGAGTAAGGAAGCACCTAACAAATACCAACTATTTCTATTGAGACAACAAATATATATGAAATGCAGGAGTGCTGCTTGATAAGGCAATCTGCAGACTACTCAGACCTTGTTTTAAGAAACATTACAAAATCTGTAAACTCATTATGGGCAGGGAGCCTGTCTACCAAATCTGTTATGTTATACTCTCCCAGGGGCTTAGAACAGTGCTTTGCATACAGTAAACGCTCAATAAATTTGATTGATTGACTAACCCCAAAAAGGTCACAAGTGTGACAAACCACTCAAAACCTTTAAATCCCATAAAGTGATTCTTTAATACAAAAAAAACGGGGAAACACTTATGTGCTCTTTGTCCAGAAGAAATAGAGTTTTCCTGGAAAGATTTTGGCTGTCTACTTGCCTCTGCCTCCATGGGATAATCTGTGAAGCATGATTTGCCAAAACAAACAAAAAAATTAAAGTGCACTATTCCTGTTAACGAAGACACTTGTATTACCAGTCTGGTTGAATCATGTATACCCCTCTCTACTGTAAGCTCATTTTGGGCAGGGAATGTGTCTGTTAAATTGCTCTATTGTACTCTCCCAAGCATTTAGTGCAGTGCTCTGAACAGAGTAAGTGCTCAATAAATACAACTGACTGACAACTCCATTGAACTCTCCCAAGTGCTTAGTCCAGTGCTCTGCACACAGTAGGCACTCAATAAATGCCACTGTGACTGAAATAGCAACATACAGCCCTGAAGTGGCGAGAATCCTGGGTCTGAGAAGACAAATAAATCAATCACTGGTCTTTACTGAGCACTGGACGACGCGCTTGAGAGAGTACAATATAAGAGAGTTGGTAGACACATTCCCAGCCCCCAATAAGTTTCCAATCTAGAAGTAAAGTCATGATGGGCCATCCTAACTCAGCCTCGACAGTTCCAGGGACTTGTGGGGCCTTAGGGAAAAACTACAGGTGCTTTGAGGGAAGCTTGGGGAAGCTCTGCGTCACAGAAACAACTCCACTTAAGGGCAGGCCAAGCGAACCAGGGGGCTTGATCAAGGCTGCCTGGGCCACAGCTCTCAGAGTGAGGCAGAGTATCATGTTCTGGGAGCAGCCAAAGAATAGAACAGGGTCTGGGCAGCAGCAAGCTTCTAGCACATTCTGCAGGCAACCTGCCACCCCATCCTCCATTTTCTTTAATCAATCAAGCATGTGATCAATGCAATTCTCATTCAACTCACTTTCCTGGTCACTGTCAATTATTTCTTCGACGATTACATCAGGATCCCATGATGCTTCAGGTAAAGTAGTCATTTTGGAGAGCAGAGATCTGAAGGTCAAGTCTCGGGGTTGGATGTTCATCATTTTTTCTGAATTCCCATCATCGGTTTCAGGCTGCAGAGGAATTCCTTCACCTAACTCAGTTGGGTCCAACTCATCACTTTCTGCTGGTATGAAAGGGTCAGAATAGGAAACTTCCTTCTCCTCAATGCACCGAGGAATATGTCCTCCCACGACTCCAGTTTCCTCCATGGAAAATCTGTTGGGGCGGGGGGGGGAAAGTCTGATTTAGGGTGTTTTCACATGACCCAGCAGGATCCTTGGAATGGATTCTATGGACAACTGTCACCTCCTTTTCACACCACAGTCAATAAGGCCCGATTGACCTGGGCCTTTGCAGAAGTGCATCAGTGAAGGTTGTGGGTTGACAGGTACAAAGTAAGAGATTTGGCCTCATCACGGGATCACGGGTGAGGCCTGCTGCCATCTGCTCGTCCGAGCTCTCTGAGGGAGTATATTTCCTCCAGAGTTCCTAGAGTTGACTGGCCCACTAATAGCTCTGCTTTCCCTCTAGAAGTTGCAGCAGATTGGGACCCAAGACTTCCACTTATTCATGTGAAGGTTTCTGTGACTGAGTTCTTGAAAATAGAATTCTGGAAAGCACTCTGGCAGATAAACTGAACCATGTTCCAGGAAAACCCTCATACTAGGAATTATTACACAGGGAGGAGGGGATAGAGAGGAAGCAGGCGGAAGACAAGAGGGCGGAGGGAGAGACACACAAGACTCCCCAGAGGGAACATCAGATGAGCCAAAGCCTTGGGTGACACTTCAGCAGCGAGACCCCGAGGGAAGGAAAGACTCCAGTGCTAACTGTTCACCCAGCACAACCCTGGCACTTTCTCGTTCCTGCCTGGGATGGGTAGGCAAAAGTGTGGTCCGAGCAGGGCCCGCCGACAGCTGAAGTGCCCGCAGCACTGTGGCAGTGCCGTGCCAGAGATCCACGAGTTGGGTAGAGCTGGGCTACAACTATCAGTAACTGATTCTCTTCCACTGGACCAACAGCAGGTCAGTCATCTGTATTGACTGAGCGCTTACTGTGTGCAGGGCACCATACTAAGTGGTAGGGAGAGTACAATATAACAATATTACAAACACACTCCCTGTCCACAAGAAGCTTACAATCTAGAGGGCAAGAAAGATAGTAATATAAATAAACTGCAGATATATACATAAGTGCTGTGGGGCTGCGGGGGGGGATGAATACAGGGTGCAAGTTCAGGGAGACGCACAAGGGAGCTGAAGAAAAAGTAAAGAGGGCTTAACCAGGGAAGGCCTCTTGGAGAAGTGCCTTCAAGTTGTGCAGGGCACAACAAGCACTAAATCAAGCCACACTAGATGAAGCAGATCAGTTAAGGATGTAATCATTACACCTACACAACTATGCATACATTAAAAAATCCACTATAAACTGTGCTCTTATGAGTTCCATATACTCTATGAATTGGGCTAATTCAGTTCCTTCTGGTCAATTACTTTGGCATCATAAAAGAAGATCCCTCCCTCAAAAGTTCTTCATATTCTATTTTCCCCCAAACTTTTAATCATATAACTGAGTTCATTAGAATTCTTATTGAACCTCTAACTAATATTAAGGTGTATCTTAAATGCCAATCAATTCACTGATTTCAGCATGCTTTAGTTTTTGGTTTGCATGTCTCATTAAAGGAAGAGCACTATTTATCCCTACCTCCAGTGATTAGGTACTACCTAAAGTTTTGGGGTCTGTTCACCTGCATGCCCTCTGTGGTCCTCCACCATGGCTGAGAAACTCTGCCCGCACCAGCATGCTCTGTGCACCAGCCATGCTGTCTTCCCAAGAACTGGTACCAGCTCCTCTCCATACCATCAAAAAGACTCCAACTCATCCTGCTTTCCATGACCCCAGTGGGAAACACAACACCACCTGCAGCATGAGGCCTCCTTAAAATCTCAGGAAGGCTAGAGAAGCAGCGTGGCTCAGTGGAAAGAGCCCGGGCTTTGGAGTAAGAGGTCATGAGTTCGAATCCCAGCTCTGCCACTTGTCTGCTGTGTGACCTTGGGCAAGTCACTTCAACTGTGCCTCAGTTACCTCATCTGTAAAATGGGGATTAAGACTGTGAGCCCCACGTGGGACAACTTGATTCCCATGTGTCTACCCCAGCGCTTAAAACAGTGCTTGGCACATAGTAAGCGCTTAACAAATATCAACATTATTATTATTATTAGTGGCCACAGTGGCCATTGCTGTGGACTCAAACATGAGGAGCTTGAAATTCCACTCCTCCAATCACAGATCCTTACTGCCTTTTTGTTTTTATTTTGCGAATCTGACCTTATCCCTTAGGCTTCCAATTTATCTCTCAAGTATTCCCCTCCCACCATTATTCATAATAACAATAATAATAACAATAATAATCAGCACGGGATAGATACAAGGGTCTACTGGGTCAGACACAGTCCCTGTCCCATCTAGAGCTAACAGTCTTAATCCCCATTTTACAGGTGAGGTAACTGAGGCACAGAGAAGTTAAGTAACTTTCCCAAGATCACAAAGCAGACAGGTGGCAGAGCTGGGATTAGAACCCAGGTCCTCTGACTCCCAAGCCCGTGCTCTTTCCACTAGGCATGCTGCTTATTTAGACTCCTGGCCCTTCGAGGGACAGGGTTCATGTCTAATTCCCATTTGTATACTCTTCCCCAGCACTTAGAACAATGCTCTGCACAAGGTGAGTGCTTAATAAACATTATCTCTTCTATGACTACTACTATTTCCCATACCACTGCGACTTACCCAGCAAGATGCCTGAACTTCAAAGACTTCACCTGTGACAATTCCCTCTCAAATCCAGATTTAAGAGTCTGGATAATCTGGAATTACAGAATAAGTAAATGTCAGAAGCTGGACTGTCTGTAAAAAGAAATCAAACAATGGTATTTATTGAGCACTTGCTATGTGCAGAACACTGTACTAAGCATTTGGGGAAATACAACAGAGTTGGTAGATGCAATCCCTGCTTACAAGGAGCTTACAGTCTACAGGGGGTGAGAAACATTAAAACAGTTTAGGGATAGTGTAAAAAGTAAATATGTAGAATATTTACATAAGGACTGCAGGGCATGGGTAAATACCAAAGTGCTTAAGAGTTGAAAATTAATTTGCCACGCTAAACTGACATGGCACATTGGAAATAGCCTGGGCTTGGGAGTCAGAGTTCATGGGTTTGAATCCCGGTTCCGTCGCTTGCCAGCTGTGTGACTTTGGGCAAGTCACTTAACTTCTCTGTGCCTCAGTTACCTCAGTCACAGATTAAAACTGTGAGCCCCACGTGGGACAACCTGATCACCCTGTATCCCCCAGAGCTTATAACAGTGCTTTGCACATGGTAAGCGCTTAACAAATACCACCATTTTTTCTTTCTCCCCCTCTTAGACTGTGAGCCCATTGTTGGGTAGGGATTGTATCTATTTGTTGCCAAATTGAACATTCCAAGTGCTTAGTACAGTGCTCTGCACACAGTAAGCAGAATAAATACAACTCAGTAAATACAATAATTTGTATTTAATAACTACAACTGAGTGAATGAATGAATGAATAGATCATTTAGACCAAAGGCGGTTCCACTTTTGTGTAATAAGAATGGAGATTTAAATTACCCCTTTTAGGCAAGTGGCAAACTTTTACTATAAAATCTTAGCAACGTAAGAGACCAAACAGTAATCTAAAGCAAATTAGAAACACAGGCTCGACACAGCATGGCCTAGTGGAGACCAGCATTGGATTGACTGGAAATCAGGAGACCAGGGTTTTAATTCTGGCTCTGCCCTTAACCTGCTGGGTGACTTTGGGCAAGTCAATAATGACAAAAAAAAGAAGAGGAAGAAGGAAGAAGGAAGGGGGGGAAGGAAGAAGGGGGAGGGGAGGGGAAAGGGGTAAGAAGAGGAGGAAATGTGAGACTGAGGTGAAGAAGAGAGGACAGGGCTGGAGAGGCAGATTTGGGAATCACCCGCACAGAGACAGGAGTTAGAGCCACAGGAATTGAAAAACCTAGGTAACTTTATTACGACAATACCAAAGATGAATAAATATTGGTTAAATGTATTTTTCAGGGGATATTCTTAGACATACAAGAAATTAAGGTGTTCTCCTCCAGCTCTCCCAGCAAGTTAGTAAGTTTAAAAATAAAAAATAAATATGGTGTCCTGATGCCAGAATCTCAGCGACTAAGAAATTGCTCACACCCAATCCTAATAACAGTTTCTCTCTGTCTCAGAAATATTTGACACCATATGAATTATTGCAATTACCGGATTCATATCAGAGCATGATCTTCGCGAAGGTGCCCATTCAAATGTCCTTGCTTTACCCATAGCTGCATACAAATATTTTCTTCTCTTTTCAATAGATCGTTTAACCAGTATGACATCTGCAATATAGTCCTCCTTATTTTTTATTTCTTCTTGCAGGCTTTTTTTCCTTCATTAAGAGAACAAAAAATTACTTTACCACATTTCATGAGCATGAGAAATTCAGTGTTCATCAAAAGCTTTTTGAAAAAAAACAAACAATAAAGACTGGGGAATTTTGAAAACCGGCTGCTCTGCTTGAAAGCATGACCCAAAATGCAATTTTGCATACTAGCCTTTTACCTGTTCAAACTTAACCACAAAGAGGAGAAAAAGGGTGGCGTGTAATATGAGAGATGGAGCCAAGACATATTGCAGGGATGTATTTTTCTTTGGAATGTGTTTTAAATATTTGCTTTTTTCAAAAACGATCTTCCTCCACAATGTGACATAAGACAATCCCAAACCCACAGCGGATGGCTCATTTCAATTACAACTAATGGAAAACTTAGAAAACTATCACACCCTTTTGTGTATTTCAGGAAATAAGCACGTTCTAAAAAAGTCTTATTACCTTGACTGAAGATCAATAAAGTGCTGATCTAATGTCTCCTGGACAGTCTCCACTAGGTAGTCTTTTTCTCTTTTCTCTTTGCATTCCAAGTGATCCAGTTCCTGTTTCAGGTTTCCAAAACAGTTCAAAGGTACAAAGACCCATTTTTGTGTAACACAGCAGCGCAATTTTCAAAGATGAATTCAGATAGCAAACAAATATACACCCATTTCTCCTTTTCGAGGTAATCACAGAAACACAGAAAGAAAAGTAGTGGGAATTTTGGGGGCTAGTTCTTAATGGCACTCACATTCTGAAGACACTAGTTCTCAAGGACAAAGTTCTGTTTGCTTCCAGGTCTGACACATCACTTCGCCCTGGTTAGCATTCAATTCTTTCACTCACAATCCCCTATAAATATGTAACTTTCATAGCTGTCTTCATATACTCCATTCCCAAGGCTCAGCAAAATTCTAAACCTGGAAGCTGTTTGTGAGCTCATGCCAAGTCATTCCTGTGGATTAGACAAGGAGCGTGGCCTAGTGGATAGACCATGGGCCTGGGAGTCAGAAGGGTCTGGGTTCTAATCCCAGCTCTGCCACTTGTCTGCTGTGTGACCTTGGGCAAATCGCTTCACTTCTCTGGGCCTCAGCTGCCTCATCTGTAAAATGGGAATTAAGACTGTAAGTCCCATATGGGACAGGGACTGTGTCCAATCTGATTATCTTGTCACTACCCCAGCACTTAGAACAGCGCTTGGTACGCAGTGAGTGCTTAACAAGTACCATCATGATTATGATCAATATTATCAGCTATGCGTGGGCTTCCACTTGCGTACTTAGGCTGTCTGCTTTAAAAAGCCCTATCAGGCATGTGACATGGACTCCTTGTAGACTGCTGAGATTTAGGGTCTTCTCTCCTTCAGCTCCTGTGCCCCTGTGATGGGCAAACTCAGGGCACAAGTGACAACACTGCCCAGAAACATGGGCCAGGCTCTCTTCTGGTTCCAGCCAGATGGAACCCGGAATTGGACACTACAGCAACGGGGCTTGGCTTGGCCTGAGAAGAGCAGATTTGGAAAATGACAGCCCTTGCAGGGTTCTGCTAAGTCACAGGATACTCTTCTCAAAAATAATTACCAAAACAATAATAACAATGGCATTTCCTAAGGGCTTACTATGTGCCAAGTACTGTGTTAAGAGCTGGGGGTAGATACAAGATCATCAGGCACAGCCCCTGTCCCAGTGGGATCACTAACCAAGAGGGTGGGAGGATATCATATCCCCATTTTACAGAGACAACTGAGGCCCAGAGAAGATAAATGACATGCCTATGATCGTACAGCAGAAAAGCATCAGAAAGAACCAGGACTAGGAACCTGGGTCTCCCGAGGCCCAGGCCCTTGCTCTTTCCACTAGGCCACGTGGCTCCTCTTGAAAGGCAACATCAGCAAGGTCCACCCTGCTGTCATGGGTTCAAATCCCAGCTCTGCCGCTTGTCAGCCGTGTGACTTTGGGCAAGTCACTTAATAATAATGTTGGTATTTGTTAAGCACTTACTATGTGCAGAGCACTGTTCTAAGTGCTGGGGGAGATACAGGGTAATCAGGTTGTCCCATGTGAGGCTCAAAGTCTTCGTCCCCATTTTACAGATGAGGTAACTGAGGCACATAGAAGTTAAGTGACTTGACCACAGTCCCACAGCTGACAAGTGGCAGAGTCGGGATTCCAACCCATGACCTCTGACTCCCAAGCCCAGTCTCTTTCACCTGAGCCACACTGCTTCTCCACACTCCACACAGAGAAGCAGCGTGGCGCAGTGGAAAGAGCACGGGCTTTGGAGTCAGGGCTCATGAGTTCGAATCCCAGCTCTGCCACTTGTCAGCTGTGTGACTGTGGGCGAGTCACTTAACTTCTCTGTGCCTCAGTTCCCTCATCTGGAAAATGGGGATTAAGACTGTGAGCCCCACGTGGGACGACCTGATTCCCCTGTGTCTACCCCAGCGCCTAGAACAGTGCTCTGCACATAGTAAGCGCTTAACAAATACCAACATTATTATTATTACTTAACTTCTCTGTGCCTCAATTACCTCATCTATAAAATGGGCATTAAGACTGTTAGCGCCAAGTGGGACAACCTGATCACCTTGTATCCTCTCCAGCGCTTAGAACAGTGCTTTGTACACAGTAAGTGCTTCACAGATGCCATTCTTATTATTATCCTCTTCCAGAAGGATAGGCTTTCAATCAAAGGTGTTTATCCAGCACTCACTGTGTGCAGAGTACTGTACTAAATGTTTGGGAGCATACAGGACAGCAGAATAGGTAGACATGACCCCTGCCCACAGGAAGCTTACCAACTAGACAGGGAGGCAGAGACGAGAAGAAATCACCGATGGGTAGGTACCTAAGTGCTATGGGGGTTGGGAGAAAATTACAGTGCTTATGGTTTTACAGCCCCAACTTTACAGGCGATGCTAAAGGGAGGGCAAATAAGGGACCATATCAATCCTCCTACCTCTCTGGTCACTCCTTCTCAGTCTCTCTTTAGCTGGCTCCTCTTCAGTGTCTCATCCCCTAACTATGGGTGCCCCTCAAGGCTCTGTTATGGGTCCCCTTCTCTTCTCCCTTTACATTCGCTTCCTCAGGAAATTCATCTGCTCTCATGGCTTCAGGCCAGTTCTTCTCCACCACCCCCCAAGTCAATAACCTCCCCTATCTTCACTTGATTGGAATCACTAGCTCCCTACTTTCACAAGCACTAAGTACAATGCTCTACCTACAGCAGGTGCTCAATAAGTGCTACTGAGCGTCATGATGATTAGGATAGTGGTGATATCTCCCAAATCTACCTCTCTAAGCCCCATCTGCAATCACACATTTCCTTGTATCTCATTCATTCAATCGTATTTATTAAGAGCTCAATGTGTAAAGAGCACTGTCCTAAGCACTTGGGAAAGTACAACACAACAATAAACAGTGACAATCCCTGCCCACCACAAGCTCACAGTTTGGGGGGGAGGGGAGCCACGGACACGGGATGCCCACTGGCACCTGAAGTTCAGTATGTTGAAAACTGAAGTACCACATCTTCTTTTCCAAATCCTCTCCTCCTCCTAAGTTTCACATCACTATGGACACCACAACCATTCTCCTGATCTGTGTCAGATTTGATGGGGGACAGAGTCCCAGACAGGGGATGAAGAATGTAAGTGAAAGGTCGGTGGAGAGAGAGAGAGATGAGACTGAAGAATGAAGGACAGTGAACAGGTTAGTTTGAGAGGAAGAAGAGTGGAAGGTGAGTCGCAGTGGGCGAAGAGCACGGATAAGTAGGCGGGAGAGAGCCGACTGAGTAGTAGCTGGCAGAAGAAGAGGTTGGGTTGGAGAGGGGAAGGGAGAAAGGAAGAAAGAAGCACCGAGCCACAGCAGCCAGGCTCAAGACCAACCTAACAACACCTGGGTGGAAAACCAAGCCAATGAGGTGAGCACTGTTAGAAAATCACAAAAAATAGATGAATTTTTCTTTTTTTCTTCCCCCTTCTACTTGCCCACAGAGGCCCCGGCGACACTCTCAGCCTTACCTGTTCTGCAGCCCTTAAATGCGCAAAATTCTGTTCAGCTATCTTCAAAGCTTGATCAACCTCTTGTACACTTTCAGTCATCTAGGGAGAAAAGGATGATTGTGTACATGATTAAAATGACTTAGCACATGTGTAAATTTTAAGACTGTTTTTAACTGAGAAATTCTAAAAAGGGTGCCAGACAGTAATTTCACTTCACTAGATGGTGAAAAACAGCACAAAACAAAAAACAGACAAAAGAATAAGGGAGTGAGGGATTTTGTCTCTAAACTGTCCATCTTGGAGCAAAATATCTGGCAACCAAGGCCCAGTTGCAGTTTGAAATGAATTTCACATGAACTCTGAAAATATTTCTGTTCTTCACTTTTGTTATTTAAAAACTGACAGATACTACTATATTTCAAACTACCTAGGAAAAAAAAAAAAAAGAGGAGACCAGAAAACATTTTCAAGAAAAACAGCAGTTATGGGTATGGATTTTCCAGTTCTATAAAAATGCAAAATTCACCTTTATATGTAGACAGCTGAGAAGAAAGTATGGGGAAAAAGAGGAGTGTGGAGACAGGAATCATGGAAAAACCCCAAAGAGGCTAAGGAGCCTAGACGATGGGAAAGAACATAACAGGAAAATTGCGAGGGGAGGGTGAAGAAGATGGAACAAACAACGAACAAACTGAAAACAGAAACCACCCTGCCACAGGGAAATAGCTCTGGCAAAGGATAATAATAATATATTTGTTAAGCACTTACTATGTGCCATGTACTGTAATAAGCGCTGGGTGGATACAAGCAAATCAGTTTGGACACAGTCCCTGTCCCACATGGGTCTCAATCTCCATTTTACAGATAAAGTAACTGGGGCACAGAGAAGTAAGGTGGCATGGCCAAGATCACACAGCAGACAAGTGACCAGAGCCGGGATTGGAACCCATGACCCATGAGAACCCATGAGAAACAGCACGGCATAGTGGATAGAGCACAGACATGGGAGTCAGAAGGTCATGGGTTCCAATCCCGGTACCGCCACTTGTCTGCTGAGGGACCCTGGATAAGTCTCTTCACTTCTCTGTGCCTCAGTCATCTCATCTGGAAAATGGGGATTGAGACTGTGAGTCGCACGTGGGACAGGGACTGTGCCCAACCCAAATTGCCTGAACCAACCCCAGCCCTCAGTACAGCGCCCGGCACACAGTTAGTGCTTAACAAATACCACAGTTATTATTTATTATTATTCTGACTCCCATGCCTGTGCTCTATCCACTACACCATGCTGCTTCTCTAATTACGATGGCATTTGTTAAGCACCTACTACGAGCCAGGCACTGTACTAAGGGCTGGGATTGGTACAAGCAAACTGGGTTGGACATTGGGGTGGATACAGGCAAATGGAGCTGGACATAGTTTCTGTCCCAAGTGGGGCTCACAGTCTCGAGCCCCATTTTACAGATGAGGTAAATGAGGTACAGAGAAGTGAAGTGACTTACTCAAGGTCTCACAGCAGACAAGTGGCAGAGCCGGGATTAGAACCCTTGACCTTCTGACTCCCAGGCCCATGCTTTATCCACTAGGCCACATTAAACGCTGACTGTGTGCCAAGATACAAGACAATCGGGTTGGACACCGTCCCCGTCCCACGAGGGGCTCACCGTGTAAGGGGGAGTGAGAACCAGTATCTCAGTCAGTTAATCATATTTATTGACCGCTTACTGTGCGCAGAGCACTATATTAAGCACTGAGGAGAGTACCACATAATAATAAACAGACACATTCCCTCCCCACAATGAGCTTACAGTCTAGGGGACGAATTTACAGTCTAGTAATTCTCATTTTAAGGATGAGGAAACTGAGGCCCAGAGGAGTCAGGTGACTTGCCCACGGTCACACGACAGGCAAGTGGCAGAGCCTGAATTAGAACCCAAATCCACTGACTCCAGAGGGCAGAAGGGCAGCAGAGGGCAATCCAGAGACAAGAAGCAGAAGGAAAAGATGTTAGCAGAGCAAGCAGAGTCTCAGACTTTGACAAACTTAGTCTTTTTTCCTCAGCTTCCAGAGTTAGGCAAGCGAAGAAAATCAGAGGAAGTCAGGATGAAAATATTAGCGGTACTTTACGGTACTAATGAAACTGATCTTCACTTATACTAAGTCCTTTTTTTTCCCTTCTCCCGCATACGCTGTTTGGCCCAATAGTATCACGGAGAGAAGAAAAAGTAAAAACTCCAATGTTTTCCATACCATGGAGGCTGCCGATGGTTTCAAAACAGGGTGGTGTTCGGAGGACAGATTTTTTAAATAAGCAGCCTGTTGGAGGTCAATCTTTCCGGCGTCTTGAGGGCAACTCCTGATCCTAAAAAACACCAAAACTCATGAAGCCCTTCCTACAAGCAAGTTTCTAAGAACACTGACAAGTTTAAGAAGACTCCATCCACAGCTCTACCTCATGAGATGGTTTGGAAATTAGAAACTGAAAACATTCTAAGGAAGTAACTTGAAGTTTTCTGCCTGGCCAACTAACAACTTATCCTTGCTAGCTGGGAATTGGGTCGACTGGGCCACGTGCCACCACATCACCGGGAAGGACACCCATGGAGTAAGGGGCACACATTTCCTCTTCAATATCCATCAAGAACTAAATGGACACTCCAGCCAAAGCCTTTCATTAGAAAAAGCCACCACACAGGACAGAATACTTCTGACCATCCTCTGGACTGTTAAGCACGTTGTCTTACCAACTCTGTCATGCTGTTACCGTGTACTCTCTCAACCGCTTAGTTCAGTGCTCTGCCACACTGTAAGCGCTCAATAAACATAACTGATTGACTGTCCAAAGTCAATCCTGACCATGTAGTAATAACAATAACAATAATTATGGTATTTGTTAAGCGCTTACTATGGGCCACGCACTGTTCTGAGCACTGCGGTAGACACAGGGTAATCAGGTTGCCCCACGTGAGGCTCCCAGCCTTCATCCCCATTGGACAGATGAGGTCCCTGAGGCACAGGGAAGTTAGGTGACTTGTCCAAGGTCACACAGCAGACAAATGCCAGAGCCGGAACTAGAACCCACGTCCTCTGACTCCCAAGCCTATGCTTTTTCCACTAAGCCACGCTGCTTCTCTTAACAGTAATTTGCAGAGAAAAGCCAGAAAAAAAAATAATCATCCAAATAAAACAAAGTTATCAGTACAAATTGTACAAAGCACTCCTACTTTTTGGGCTGCAGCTTTTCTTCATACATTTCTTTCATGGATCCACCAACAGGATTGACTCCTGATCTTGAATTTGGAGGGCACACGGCCTTTCAAAAAGGAAAAATCAGATTATTTTTAACAAAAAATATGCTTTTCCTTTCCTGACAATGGAACTGATTTACAAGCAGGCAGCAAGAGGTTTTAAATCCAGTACAAAGGAGTTTTCAAGAGGTTTCATGAATAGTTATAAATATCAGAAGCTTGACTAATTGCAGGACAAGGCTCTAGAAACAAAAAGTCCACCCCATTTCCCAGAAAGCATCAGAGTCCTCCCCCACCGGCCAGGGGAGACCCCAAATTTGAGGCCATTGGGATAGAAAGAGCGTCGATTCTTTGGAAATATGGTACCAGAGAAGACTTTCGCGAATACCACGGACTGCACGAGAAACAAAAGGATTTTGGAGCAAATTAAGCCAAAAAGGTCTTTGGAGGGCCAAATGATTCGATTTAGACTAGCATATTTTGGACACATAATCAGGAGGACTAACTCTCTGGAGAAGACACTAATGCTATGAAAAAGTCCAGGGAAAACATGTAAGAGGCAGACCAGCTGCTAGATGGACAGAAACCCTACCGACGATAACGGGAAAATCGTTAGCACCGTTATGGATTATGGCATAAGACAGGGCGCTCTGGAGAAAATATATTCACAGAGTCGCTATTAATCTGAACGACTCGACGGCACTTGATAACAGTAAAAATACTAAGCGCTTGGGAGAGTACACTACAACCGAATCAATCAGCAGACACGTTCCCTGCTCACAACCAGTTTACAGTTTAGAGGGGAGAGACAGACATTAATATGAGTAAGTAATTTATTCATGAGTAATAAGCAGGACAATGGGAGATGGGGCAGTGTCGGTTGAGTTTGGGTTTGGGAGTGTACGGGTGACGGGGGCGGGAGGGTCCTCGGAATGCTTCTTTCCCCTTTTCCCACCCCAATCTGGGGCCTCTGTCCCCAGCCCCTTGGTAGACCCCACCACCACCACCACTGGTTCTGGAAGAAATAGAGACTGTGCCATTTCATTTATTCAGTAGTATTTATTGAGTGCTTATTGTGTGCAGAGCACTGTACTAAGCGTTGGAATGTACAATTCGGCCACAGATAGCGACAATCCCTGCCCAGTGATGGGCTATTCGCCAATTTGATTTCTTCTTGCTCCATTTAATGGTAGCGTACCACATCAACATTAATCGACCCTTTGTAAAAACCTGGAACGTACAGCTTTTCTTTAACGGGTGGCCCGGAGACCAACAAATAAGCTGTTTCAATGATCTATCCACGGGAATGATTTTGACACATCCGCTACGGAGAAGACACTCTTGGGCTGGGAGTTGGAAACTGAGGGAAAGCAGCTGAGCGTGAGGAGGGAGCACTACCGCTCAGAGGTGAGAATCTCCGAAGTAAAGAGATTTGAATGTGTTCCCCTTAAAAAGGTCACTAAACTCATGTGTTAATAGTATAGAAGAACTTACCTCAAAACCAGGGCCAAATTCAATCTCTAGCATGCATCGCTCACAATCAGGCTCTCTGCAATACGTTCTGCTTGAGGGTCCTGCTGACGAGAGTTAGTTATACAGCTGCCCTTTTTTTTTTACGTCAAATGTCCAATCTGTTCTTACTATTTTTTCCCTTCATTTTCAAAAGTCTAACGACCCTTAAAAACACCCCCCAACCGCCCAACACTTATTTAGCCTTACGCACTGCCATTTTCCTATTTGTAATTTCTTTTACTGTCCATCTCCCCCACTAGATTGTCAACTCCTTGAGGGTAGAGATCATGTCTAGCGATTCTACTGATCGAAGCAGCGTGGCTCCGTGGAAAGAGCCCGGGCTGGGGAGTCAGAGGTCATGGGTTTGAATCCCAGCTCTACCCCTTGTCAGCTGAGTGACTGTGGGCCAGTCACTTCACTTCTCTGGGCCTCAGTTCCCTCATCTGTCAAATGGGGATGAAGACTCCCGCCTCACATGGGACCACCTGATGACCCTGGATCTACTCCGGCGCTTAGGGCAGGGCTCTGCACAGAGTAAGCCCTTAGATACCAACATTCTTCTTCTTCTTCTTATTCTATGGCTTTCGACTCTCCCAAAAAGGGCAAAGAGGGGAGGAGGCAAAAGAGGGAAGGCAGGACGAACGGGAAGGGGTGGGAATAGCGGGAAAGACGAGGGAGGGAGGAGAGTGGGAGGAGGGAGGGAGAGAGGGAGAGGCGGGAAGGTGGGAGATGGGACCTGGCGCCTAGGCGACAGCCTGATACGATGGCCCAACATTTCCCCCCGGGGGCACGAGAGCAACCACTGAATCCGCTTACGGCGAAACGAAAAGAAAGCTGCCCTCCACCCAGCACGTTCCCCTCCCCTCCCCCTTTCCCCTTCTCCCGCCCTCCTCTTCCCCTCCTGCTTCTCCTCTCCTCTCCTTCCCCGCCTCTCGCCGCCGCCATCGCGGCTCCAGTCCCTCACCCGAGGTGAAGCTGCTTCCGCGAGGGCTGCGGCGAAGATTGGCCGGACCGCGTAGTCGAGTGTCCCGCCTGGGGCCGGCGGATGGGGGCCGGGATGGGGATCCGGACCCCACAGCGGCCTCAGCCTCGACCTCTCCCTCGTCCTCCTCGGCCTCTCCCTCTGCCTCGGTCTCGGCCTCCGCCGCCGCCGCGGCCATTTTAGGCCTCAAGCGCCACGCGGACCCACTCGGCCGAGTAGGCGCAGGAGCCCGCACCGGGAGCGTTTGTGGCCAATGAGGCAAGGCGAGGCGAGGCGGGGCGGGGCGGGGCGGGGCGGGGCGGGGCGGGGCGGGGCGGGGCGGGGCGAGGCGTCTCCCGTCAGCCAATCACTAGCCACGGAAAAGAAGCTCTGGCTCCTCCCGGCCGACCTCCCTCCTCACCCGGCCTCCCTCCTCACCCGGCCTCCCTCCTCACCGCACCTCCTCACCCGGCCTCCTTCCTCACCCCGCCTCCTCACACCCCCTACTCACCCACCCTCTCACCCGGCCTCCTCACCCCACCATCTCCCACCCTCTCACCCGGCCTGCCTCCTCACCCCGCCTTCTCACTCGGCCGCCTCACCCCCTCAATCCCTGTGGCCTTGCGCCCTCATCCTGTTAGTCACCTCCAAAGCATTAGAGGTGGAAGACGCATTCTGGCCTAGCTGGCCGCCGGGTGGGCCCAACAGGCCATCACCTCTGGGTCACATTTAGTAGATAGTCGTAAGAGTGTTTGTATGCGCCTAGTGGGTGCGGTGAGTGGGACTAAGTGCTTGGGAAGCACAGAGCCCAGAAGGGGCACATACTTTGTCGGCAAGGAGAAGCGTCCCCTTCAAGAGCCTGGGCTTCGGAGTCGTAGGTCATGGGTTCGACTCCCGGCTCTGCCACTTGTCAGCTGGGTGACTGTGGGCAAGTCACTTCACTTCTCTGCGCCTCAGTGACCTCATTTGTAAAATGGGGATTAACTGTGAGCCCCACGTGGGACAACCTGATTACCCTGTATCTACCCCAGTGCTTAGAACAGTGCTCTGCACATAGTAAGCGCTTAACAAATACCAACATAATCATTATTATTATACTTTCCCAAGTGCTTAGTACAGTGCTGTGCCTTCAAGATATCTCTACTTGGACGTCCTCCCAATCATCTCAAAGTTAATATGTTTAAAACAGAACTTCTTATCCTCCCACCCAAACCTTGTCCTCCCCCTGACTTTCCCATCACTGCAGACGGCATCACCATCCTTCCTGTCTCACAAGCCCGTAACCTTGGTGTTATCCTCTTTCCTTCCACTCACATATTCAAGTCATCACTAAATCCTGTCAGTTCTACCTTCACAACATTGCCAAAATCTGCTCCTTCCTCGCCATCCAAACCACTACCACATGAATACAAGCCCTTATCTCATTCCTCCTTGATTATTGTATCAGCCTCCTTGCTTTCCTTTCCACTCCGGTCCATTCTCGATTTTGCTGCCCCACTAATTTTCCCTCAAAAACGTTCAGACCATGTTTCCCCATTCCTCAAGAAATTCCACTGGTTGCCCATCCACCTCTGCATCAAGCACTTAAACACCTTGCCCCCGCCTACCTCACCTCGCCTCTCTCTTACTACAACCCAGCCCGCACATTTCGTTCCTCTGGCACTAATCTTTTCACTGTACCTCCATCTTATCTCGCTGCCGATCTCTCGCCCATTTCCTACCTTTGGCCTGAAATGCCTTTCCTCCTCATATCAGAGAGATAATTGCTCTCTTCCACTTCAAATCCTTATTGAAGGCACATCTTCAGGAAGCCTTCCCTGACTGAGCCCTCCTCTCCTCTTCTCCCTCTCTTTTCTGCACTGCTCAAACTTGCTCCTTAATTCATCCTCCCTCCCTTCCCCACAGCACATATGTATATATCTGTAATTTATTTCTCTACTTATCTATTTATTTATATTAATGTCTGTCTCCCCTTCTAGATTGTGAGCTCGTTGTAGAAATGTGTCTGATGTTATACTGTACTCTCCCAAGTGCTTAGCACAGTGCTTTGCAGCAGTAAGTACTCAATAAGTACTTACTGTAGTTACTTACTGTACTACTGTACAGTAGTACTAGTAGTACTAGTAGTAATACTACTGTATTTACTGTAGTAGTAAGTACTCCCTATTTATTTTGATAATGAGGTGTACATCCCCTTGACTCTATTTATTGCAATTAAGTTGTCTTGTTTTTGTCCGTCTCCCCCGATTAGACTGTAAACCCATGAATGGGCAGGGATTGTCTCTATCTGTTGCCAAATTGTACATTCCACATGCTTAGTACAGTGCTCTGCACATAAGTGCTCAATAAATACTATTGAATGAATGAAATATAATAATAATAATAATAATAAGCCATGACGTTATTTTCTTGAGTCCTCTCATTCATTCATTCAGTCGTACTTATTAAGTGCTTACTCTGTGTAGAACACTATACTAAGCACTTGGGAAAGTACAATATTACAATAAATGGTGACATTCCCTGCCCACAACAAGCTCACAGTCTAGAGGGGGGGAGAGAGACATCAATACAAATAAATAAAATTATAGATATATACATAAGTGCTATGAGTCTGGAGGGCTGGGGAGAGCAAAAGGAACAAGTCAGGGTGACACAGAAGGGAGTGGGAGAAGAGGAAAGGTGGGGTTTAGTCTGGGAAGGCCTCTTGGAGGAGATGTGCCCTCAGTAGGGCTTTGAAGGGGGGGAGAGTCATTGTCGGTCAGTTTAGAGAAAGGAGGGCACTCCAGTCCAGAAGCAGGACGTGGGCCAGGGGTCAGCAGTGAGACAGGCGAGATGGAGGCACAGTGAGAAGGTTAGCACTAGAGGAGTGAAGTACACGGGCTGGGTAGTAGAAGGAGAGATATTTCGCGAGCCCCCGGCTCATCCCAACCTGGACCTTCCTGGCCTGGGGG